>NW_017728931.1:35398960-35401158 GCF_001723895.1 Crocodylus porosus
TTGCAATAAGAGGCAAGCTGAAAGCGGGGAAGAACTCTCAGTTTTGCAGGCAAAACTTAAAATTCCTCTGGCAAAACTATGTGGGGTAGTCTAGGCTTACATCTCTTAAGCAAAAGCATAACAATGAGCATAAAATCATAGGAAAACAGAGCTGGAAGGGACCTCATAATGTCATCTAGCCCAGCCTCCTGCTCATCCCTGCCTAAAACATCCCAGGCAAGTGTCTGTCTAACCTGCTTTTGAAAGTTCCCAAACATGGAGATTCCACAACTTCTCAAGTTAGCCTATTCCAATGCCCGACTACCCTCAGTCAGAAAGTTCCTCCTAATCTCCAGTTTAAATTTCCCCTGCTGCAGCTTGAGTCCATTGCTCCTAGTCCTGTCCCCTACAGACACAGAGAAAAACCCATTTCCATCCTCTCTATAATCACCCTTCAGGTATTTCAAGACTGTTATCAAATCCTCTAAGTCCTTCCTCATAAATCTCTTCTCCCAGGCTCCTGATCATTTTTGTTCCCCTGTGCTTGACTCTTTCCAAACTATCCACATTCTTCTGGAAGTGTGGGGCCCAAAACTGGACACCTTACTCCAGGTGAGGCCTCACCAGTGCACAGAACAGAATAATCACTTCTCTTGTCTTGTAAGTAACACTGCCATTTATATAACCCAGTATGCTGTTGGCTTTTTCTGCAACAAAAGTATACTGATGACTAGTGCTGACATCTTCATGGCAGTGATGCTAAACCTTTTGGCCCTATGGGCCAGATGAATGGTGAGGAGACAATCCATAGGCCAAATTCCATGTGGGATTGGCACCTGGCTTAGGCCCTGCGTGTCCCATCTAGCATCCACAGGACAACACCATCTGACCTGCAGGGCTCCTCATATGTCTGAAAATTTAACAGCAGGAGACCAGCAATTAATGCTGTCACTACCCACCCACAACCCAATTTTCAAACCTGTGGTGAAACCTGAGAGCAGATGACCTGGCTCTGTGGCCAGGGTTTGAGCATCCCTGTACTAAGGGGAGAAACCATAGTAGGCCAAGGAGAAAATCAAATTATAAAAAAGGGGTTATAAATTTTGTACTGCTTTATCCCCAAGAATGATGCAGTACAAAGAGGAAAACAAGGATAAGCGAGACAATATTGGATGATAGCAGAAAAACCTTAAAAGCTTTCTTGAACATAACTAAATTCAAACTCATATATAATACACATGTGACTTGGTAAGCATTACTCTCACTTTGTAGAAAATAAAATAAAGGCACAGGTTGAAATAACCTGACCAGGGCAGGCCCTCTATGGAGAAAGGCAGCAGAGAACAGGTCTGACTGCCAGTCATGAGATAACAACAGAATTATACTTCTTATTCCTTCCACTTGGGAAAGGCAAAGACACTCTCACAGGTCAGTTTGTACCTAGAAAAACTGCCTGTCTGAAATCAATTTTCAGTTATTAGTGGTAGCCAAAATTAAAGCACTAGTTGAAACAGATTTCACCCCATTCCACTTTGATAATGTGTAGGAGGCAAAATACTATATTTTCTCATATGTCACAGATTCCATAATAAGATGTACACTTGTTTTGGGGCAGGTAGAATGATGGGAAAAAAAGATTTCTCCAACCCCCCCCCACAGAGCAGGGACAGAGCTTAATCTTCAGCTTATTCACTCTATCCTTTCCTGTTCAGGCAAAGGCATAGTTTTAACCCTTTCACACATGAATTGTAAGTAGCTATGGGGCTGAGCTAGGCTGGCCCCACACACTGCAGGAGCACAGGAGCAACGTGCTATGGGGCTGGGTGGGGCTGGCCCCACATGCTACTGACACGAGCAACCAGAGACTCGGGCAGGAGCTGCATGTTATGGGCCCAGGTGCGGCTGACCCCACATGCTGTCGCCACCTGCAGCCAAGGACTGGGGTTGGAACATGGGAAATGTGCACTATGGAGCTGGGTAGAGCTGGTCCCGAACCACATGTAGCTGGGGATTCATGGGGGTGGAAGCACTATTAGACCAGGTGGGGCTGGCCCTGCACACTGTCATCACCTGCAGTGTGACTGGGGTGGGAGCATGGGAAGCTGCGCTCTATGAGGGCAGGTAGGGCTGGCCCTACTTGCTGCCACCACATCCAGCTTCAGAGACCTGCATACATGAGAGACTCTGAGGACTCTCCCCTGCCCACACACCCCCTCACA
>NW_017728931.1:35401258-35412170 GCF_001723895.1 Crocodylus porosus
ACCCCCCACAATACCCACACATACCCATACCCTCCTACACACCCCACCCACCATACCCCCAAATATACCCATACCCAACCACAGCCCCCACACCATACCTATACACACCCTTCCTATATACCCCACCCCAAACACATACCCCACACCCCTCTACAGCCACACCCACCATACCCACCCCACACATTATACAAAAGAAAGACTGTATTTGAGCAATTGCCTCTAGATACACTATGGAAACGCACATAAATCAAGACACAATTTTTTTTAGATCAAATTAAAATAAGTAATAGTAAATGTTCGATTTTTTTTAGTATATGAATTATTTTTTTCTCCTGGTTTCAAGATCCCCTGTCCTCTCCCTCCCAAAAGGAGTACTCCTGTGGCAAAGAGAGGGGCTTCAGCTAGCAAAGGCCAGGAGTTAGGTGAGGGACTTCAGGTCCCAAGATGGCAACCAGGGGGCAGGGCACCTGTCAAGGGATGGGGTTACCCTTGCAGCACTGGACAGCTCACCAAAACTCATTAAGTGGACCTCCAGCTGAAATAATTGTCCACTCTTGCTGTAATGAGCCATGTGGTCATTTGATGCCCTCAGCACTATGTGAATAAAAATGCCACTGCTGCTGCCAGGCAGCTGGTTTTAAACTTTGGGTGGAGCAATAATCAAAGTGGGTGCCACCACACCACTGCCCCCCAACACTTCGATCTGCCCCTGCTCAACTTCATCCCATCTTCTATGCAGCTGCTGGAAGGAAGGGAAGCAAAAGAAGCAGTAGCTCTCTTATAGTACATCCATGCTTCTATTCTGAGCAGAAAATTAGCTTCCCCATTTAAGACACTCACCCCAATTTTGGAAGGCTAATTTTTGAAGAAATACTGCATTTGGCACATAAGTAAATACAATACTCCTGAGGTTTATGACCTAAATAAAATCCTTAACTATTCAAACATGGGGACTCATTTTTATACAAATAGTCCAGAATGTTAATTACATTGCAATATTTGTTATGAAGAAAATAGGTAATCTAGGTTGAGTTGAGTGATTCCTCTAGAAATGATCTGTTCTAGCTCCTATGGGAAAGGCTATAAATAGGGAGGGATGTTTGGTACTTGATAGACACATACATTCATTTAGTGTATTCTTAGGGATTTTAACAACTACTGGTGTTACAGAGAATGATGTATGAAGGCAGACAGTACAGCTATAAACTATTCCAGTCTTCCTTTATGAGGATGTTTAAAGCTTCTAGGTCTTGGTTTCCCTCAACCCACACACCCAATGAGTGTTACTACACACTTACACAGTATATATGCCCTTTTTTGTAATTTTATAATACTTAGTAGTCCCTATTTAATTTCACCAGAAATAAGACTTAAATTATCACATTTGCTTGAATACAAGATAAGTTTCCCCTCCCCATCCCCCACATCAGCATAGAGGGGAAAAAACCTCTCATCTTATTATCACATACAAGGAGAACACTTTAAATACAATGTCCATCATTAAACTTCTGCCAAAAGTAGCATGTGCTCAGTAATGGAAACTAACTATGAAGTTGACTAAATGCAGCCAGCACTGAACCTGACTATAAAACATATAGTCAGTATGAGGCAAACATACTGATGGGAATTTAGACAATTATATTTTTGGAAAATTCTTTGTATTCCAGGTCAAATTAGTCAAATCAGTTCCGAATCCTCTCCATGGAGCAAACCCAATCGTTCAAAACATCATATGTGGTGCTACAACCAGCAAGTATCCTCAGTTTGGGGCTTCAGTTTGGGGCTTTAGATACTCCCAAATCCATTGACAGGCATCCTCTGTGCAGGTCCAAGCCTGGAGGCTTGGAGTTTTGATGCCCCCCAAGTCTCACTTGCCCTTAGCCAACAGCTACAGGAGCAAGCTGGGGAGGACTCCTCTATTTCCATAAAGCAGGCATATAGCCGAGATCCTCCCACAACAAGCTGGCCACTGGGAAGCTAATTATAATACTCTCATAGAGTGTCCTGTCCACAGTGCATTGGACAAGAGCGCACCCTCCACTACACAATGCCATTCAAATCCATCTCAGTCTGGGCAACAGACCAGTGCAGCGCAGCAACTAGCTAAACTTGATCTGAGCCAAAAGGTCAAGAAACTGTGGGAATCTAGGTAAGTCAGTGCAGACCATCTGAATAAGATAGGTGTCCCTCCACCCTTCATGAGGTGGAGCTGGACCAAGATGCCTTATTTGCATATAAATTTTTGGAGGATCCCACGACTCATGACAAGAACACCCAGTTCCAGTCATGAGTGGGAGGCTAATTAGCACAGGGATCATTTGTGGGAGGTATCTGGAGTACACACATACTAAGCAGTGCTGAACTGTGGGGTCACCGTGGCTTGAAACTCAGTTGACTCTGCTGGGGCACAGCCAGATGATAATAAGCCTTTCAGCTTTGGACTACTATAATACATAGTTTGTACTATATAAGGCCTCTTGTTAATTTATGGGGATGGTGTATCCACCATCGTGACTTCAGGCGAGGGAAATTCAGAGGGAGTTTTGCATTTTCTTTTGGGAAAGAAAGACAGAGTGAGTAGGAAGCGGAGAACTATACAAGGCAAGGGAACAGGGTGGGGGGATTTTCCTGAAGTGGAGGTGTTTATTTATGGACATGCAGTGGCAGCTATGGTGAGAGAGGGGCAAGGAGGGAAGGGAGTGACAGGGAAATTTTGTAAATATTGGTGGGGCAGACTGTTGAGGAAGCTAGGGGTCTTTGGGAACCAGTGGACGGGGTTGTAGGCTGAAAAGCCACCACTTCATTATGCACAGTTGGGGTCTTTTGTTAAAGGGAAGTTTTGAAGGTAGTTGGGATACAAGGGGCAAAGAATATATTTAAATTAATTAAAGGAAGGGACAGGTTAACGGACATGGGGGATTTATCATGGAAGCAGGTATGGGAGGTGTGGAAAGGGGTTACAGATAAAAGATGGAAGGCTGAACACAGGGAGTCTGGGTGTAGCTCCTATCTTCTTGAAACTTGGCAGGCTTTATGGCCTCACCAGGGGCTACAACACCGGCAGTTTTCACCCCCCTGTGGTGCAACACATAGACATGACATGAGTTTTGCTTTCAAGAATTTGGGGTGCAATTCCCCCTGAAACCCCTGCACCGATCTTCTTGAAACCTAGCAGGCTTCATGCTCTCAACAGAGGCTACCACCTCTGCAAGTTTCATCTAAATCAGACAAACAACAACAAAGTTATAGATATTTTATTGTTTCCCCATTATACCCTGTGGCCGGATCTCTGAGGCGGCTCCAAAGCGGTTCGGAAAGCCTAATGAAGCCAGCACTTTGATCTGGACCTGCTGCTTCAGACACCAAAATGTCTGAAGCTTCTCCGGATCTGAAACATGGTCCAAAGCCTCGCATAGCCCTATTAAATAACTATACACGTGTTTATTTCTAAGTCAGTGTTTTCAAATTTGCCCCTGACTTCCATGTCTCAGGGAGAGCAGGGTCTCACAGCAAGGTGGGGGAGGGGAGTAGAAGGGGCTACAGAGGGAAGAAGTTGGGTAGTCGAAGATAAAGGGGCCACCTAACTCCCCCAGATATATTTTCTCTGCTGTAGTGGTGGGAGGGGGACAAATTCGAGACAAATCTCCAATAATTAGATTCTATACCTGGAAAATTATAGCAAATTTATAAATTTTCAATATATAATCTAATTAATGGGTGGTTATCTTATATTCAGGGTCATCTTATATTTAAGTAAATATGGTATAATGAAAGTTCTGGATATTTCACGCAGATATTTTACATTAATTCATGTTTACTTGCCAATTCCTCTAATGGTCCACAATGTCTACAGCAATCTAAATTTTATTTCCCCCTAATCAGTTACTTTCCAAATGGAAGACAACTTATGCCCTGGACACATTATAGACTGAAATTTCAAAGGTTTTTTACCACATGCTTCCTTTGGAACATAAATCATCAGTGTCACTTCTCAGAAGCTGCATTCCAGGCAAGAATGTGAGCTGTACCTCCAAGCTTTAAAAGCTTGAAAGAGCTGCTGTAAGCATGCCAGGTGAATGAGCTGGCTGGCAGACAGCCAGCCAAGCTACTAGTCTACTCATTCATGCCAACCAAGCTGGAAAAAAAAAAATCCTCTTACACATTTACAGGAGCACAATACCAAGAAGTAATAGTGTTGCACTGGTAACCATTTTAGAGAACTACTCAGGTCCCTTGTACACTTAAGAGTCTTGCCAACAGCTTCTCATCCATTCCCCTGCCTGCATTTTTTTCAACCATTACAATTCCTTTGCCTAAGAAGGTAACATTTTCCAAATTCATGTGATCTTGGCTGCTGAGCTAATCTGCATTCCAGAATCTGAACTGACTTGAGAGATGTTTGCAGAAGCCTCACATGATCCAGAAGCAAAACAAATTAAACTATTTTTTATGCCACAGACCTTTTCAGCACTCAAGGCTACATCCACAAATGGAGTTAGGTGCCCAATTTCTGTCTACATCCCCTTAGCCCAAAATTGGAATCTTCAAGATCTTCAAATTCCCCTAAGCATCAAAAGCAGGGGTGGTGACTTTTTGTTACTGTAGGCTAGAGTCTGCAACCTGGCCCCTTGCTGTGGGCTATAAATCCTTTCCCCTAGGAGTGCCCAAGTTGCCTGCACTTATGCTTGCTGCGGGTTCATAGATTATAAGTACGAAAGAGACTCTGGAAGATCATCAGGTCCAGCCCCCTGCACAAAGCAGGAAATACAACTGGGGGTCATGTGACCCCAGCAAGGTGACCATGTAGTCTCCTCTTGAAGATCTCCAGGGCAGGTGACTGCACCACCTCTGAAGGGAGTTTATTCCAGTATGGACACCCTGATGGTAAAAAAGTTTTTCCTAATGTTGAGCCTGAATAGATCTTCCAGGAGTTTGTGGTCATCACTCCTAGTTTTCCCCACTGGTGCCCTGGTGAACAGTTGCTCACTGAGCCCTTGATGTACTCCCCTAGTATAACTAGAGTATAACTGCTACCAGGTCCTCTCTCAGTCTTCTTTTCTGCAGGCTGAAGAGTCCCAGATCCCTCAGCCTTTCCTTGTATGGCTTGCTATGTACGACTCTGATCATACAGGTGGGCTCTTCTATGGACTTTCAAGCTTGTCCATGTCCTTGTTAAAGTGTGGTGCCCTGAACAGTACTCCAGCTGCGGTCTCACCAGTGCTGAGTACAGCAGAAGAATCACTTCCTTGGTTTTACTGGAGATGCATCAATTGAGTCATACCAGAGTATTATTTGCCCTACTGGCTACAGCATTGCACTATCAGCTCAAATTCATACTGTTGTCTATTATTACCCCCAGGTTCCTTTAATTCGTGGTGCTAGTCAGTTTGGTGCTGCCAAGCCTGTAGGTGTGTTGAGGGTTCCTCATCCCGAGGTGGAGCACTTTACATTTCTCATTGTTGAACTTCATCTGATTCTGATCCATCCAACTTGCTTGCCTGTCTAGGTCCACCGGTTATGTAGCCTATCTTCAAGCATGATCACACTTTCCCCACAACTTGGCGTCATCTGTGAACTTGGCCAGTGAGCTCTTCACCCCCACATGCAAATCATTATAATGATGTTGAAAAGAACTGGACCAAGCACCGACCCCTGCAGGACACTGCTGCCCAATTCTCACCAGGATGACAAAGATCAGTTCACTACTATTCTCTGAGTCCCCACCCCTGCAGAGCGGCAGATAGCCTACCCCTCTGCAGTGAGGGTAAGAACACACATGACAGAACAGCAGGAAGGCCTCTGGGGGTGATAAGCAGAGATGAGCAGCTCAACACAATTGTGTTCTACCTAATTCCTTGTGCCAATCTGGACTGAGCCAGACCTTTGCAAGCCACGTCCAACTTCTTTGAGAACTGGATCCAGTCCACAGACTGTAGTTTGCTGACCCCTGATCTAAAGGTTCATTTTTGCACATGGCTAAAAGCATCTCAATATTGACAGTACTGATCACCTACATTATGTCTCAGTTCCACCCAAATACAAAAAAGGGTATTTTGCACTTGTATTGGCTGAATAAACCAATGCAGTAGTAGGTGCTTTCAGCACACATCTCATTAATTAGATTCCATATAAGGAGGAAGATGTGCAATAAATTAACCCAGGAGACCTGGGTTCAAAAATGCCTTCCTCTTCTTTGTCTCTAAGGATTTAAATCCAAGTTTCCTAGTTCTCAAGACAGTGGCACAACTATCAGAATATAGGCCAATCTGGGGTGGTGGGCTCCCAATCTCTCCTATTAAAGTTATTTCACTTTGTGGGATGTGAGATTAAAGGAAGGAACAAACAGAAGCATGTCTCTGTAACCTAGCCTGAGATTAGAAAATCTGGCACTAACAAGTGCCCACTTCAATTAGTATTTACATACAAACATTTATAATCGGTAATTATTTTGTGCAAAGTTGAACAGTTTCAACAAGAGAGAAATTGAGAGATTTACACCCCAGAGAGGCTTGTAATCTGGTAGATGTGTATATAACTATTCCTTGACAGAGAAGTATGGGTCTTCTACTTCTTGAATGCTCTAGCTAGTGAGCTACTGGATAAAAGGAGGGAACCACCACTGTTCTGAAAGAAAGGACTAGCTCTTGACTCCAATTTTGAAAGAAAGGTCTTTAAATGCTTAATTCCAGAAGTATTAGGGCTTTGAATCTCAAATGGAGGGAGGTCCCTCCCTGAAGACCAGAGTAAAATCAGTGTCCCACTCTGGGATTAAAATATATCCCTACCCTCACCGGTTTTTATTCACTAATTTTAGGCTGCTCTCTATTTAGTATGCTGCATTTGTGAACTCCCTCCACAGCTGCCTAAGTCTTGCCACATGCCATACGGGAGAGATCTTCACTTCAGAATAGCCAAATGCCTGGTTGATGGAATACAAACCTGAGTATCCCAGGTCTACTCTACCACCTTACCTTGTTGTAAGCGAGTTCTCTAACCATTGTGTTATAAGGTATTCTGGGAAGGGTCTCCCAAACCTTCTGCTAAAGATGACCTACTTTTGTGTAAATAATCAAAATATATATTGGAGCAAGGACTTGCAGGTCTCCTACATCCCAGTTTAAGTTGCACATCCACTAGGATGTGTGGTAATGTGTACAGTTACACAAAAGCGAAACAGCCTTGAGAGGAGGAACTGAGACAGAACCATCATAGAACAGTCAATAGCCTGGTAGTCACTAGGGCTGTGGGAGACTGAGGTTTATGACCCATGTCTGAATTAGATCAAGAAGGAACTTCAACTGTTTTCCACATCCCATGGTAGTATACCTGATAAGACTGGCTAATGGACTACTGGTTAACTCTTCCCTTTCTTATGTTTTGACCAGAAACATGTCTCATGTCTCTAGGCAAAATTTGAGAAATCTTCCTGATAAAGTTTTCTTGAAACTGGTCTTCTTACACAACATATCCTGTTTTTTAATAAATCTGTATTTCTGATGGAAAACCATGTTATCAAAATTTTACTTAAGTGTCTTTAGTGCAATTACATGATGAGAAGATAGCACATCCTGTACAGCTTTCATGATGCATATATGCTAACATGCTATCCAGCTACTGTTCAATGAGCATGGTATTCTCCAAATGCAAAATGCTATGTACTAAGAAAGACCTGAGCTAATGACATATTCTTTGTAGTCTGGCATACATTTCTATGATCAATAGTACGCTCCGGAAGCATAAAGTAAAAACAAGGAAATTTAGAGAAAGGAAACTATATAAAAAAACAGACAACAATTCTTCCGAAAGTTACAGAAAGTGTCTTAAAATTAAAGATGCAATAACTGTATGATGTATTTGATGGCATGAGAATAACCAGCAGAGGGATCCCACACCAAGTTCTCCCTTTCTCAAATGCTTAGCAGTTACAGAAATTGGCAGACTCTCCAGAAGAACATGCATCTGCTTTTCCTGCCAACAGCTCAGCACACATGAAAACTTGAACACTCCCAGAAATGATTCCTTCAGCATTCCCTGCAGTAGCTGTGCGCCAAAGGTTATTAAAACGATGAACTGCCTTGAGCTTGGCAGAAATCATTGCTCCAACAGCTAGGACAAACTGGGCTTTAAAGGCATACTGGTATTTCAGACACAAAACAAGAGAGGAAACAGGGAAACCTCTTTCTTGCTCTTAAAGAGTTAACATTTTGGCAACATTATCTGGAAGTAAAGTCTGCTGAATTCATACTGGAGGCAAAGGCCTGGCTGTCTGAAGGGAGTCCCTGCTGACATTCAGCTGCAGCCCCCGCAAATAAACTGACAAAAGGGCTAATGTCAGGTGTCCAGCAGAGTTGTGATGAAACAGAACTAGCTGACTCCAAAACCATTGCGTGCTCACAGTAAGATGGCTGTGAGGCACTGGAATCCTTGTTTGTATGGAAATAAGGGAGGATTTTTTACAGTGTTTAAGCTTAGCTTTGAAGCAAAACTGTAATTTTAAAAGGATTTAAGTGGGAGCAAATACATTGACTTGTATTTAAAAAAAAAAAACAACAACCTTACACTGGATTCTCTCAAGCAACAGAATCAGAAGAAAAAGCAATGCTGCAGAGAAAAAGCTTAAGATTGTCAGTAGTATATTTGTTAGCTGAATCAGACTCACACAAATGACTCATTTGGTTCAAGGGGTGTTCTCTACAGCAACTACGCATCCGCAAGAAACTGTAGAAGCAAAGCATCAAGAGTAAATTTAAAAGCCTAAATATAAACTGACAGGAGTAAAGAGTCTTACAGTCCAAAAGGAACCAAGATTGCTATGTAGACCATTTTACCCTAAGATTTCAAAGCCTGCAGGATAAACAGAAATTTTGAATTGAATGCTGCCAGATCTAGTAAAAATGCTTCTTGAAAAATTTGTCTAGCTACCATGGTTTGCATTGTAATACACTTCTGTTAATTCACTTGGTTTCAATATTACTAACCAATTTACTCCATCTGACAAAGGGAAACACCTTCCTATGTTAGAGATTACAAAGGATTTTTATTTTTATTTTTAGAATCATGTCATTCAGTCCCAGCTACAATTTCTAAGTATACCTTAATTCTCATAAGGTGAAGAAAAAACCCCTCAATATAAGGACCTCCTAAGAACACAAAAATCTAATTTTGATTCTGTGATTTTTTTTCTTTTTCTAAGCGTTAAAAAAAAGATTGCGACCCAGTTTGGGCCAGAGGCATGTGGGTACTAGGACCCTGCTACAGCTGATGCTTCTCCCCACCATGGTACAGGGACAGTGCCTGGCCTGCAGCCAGTGCTTCTCTTCACAGGGGCAGGGGAAAGTGAGCACTACTGAAGCTCCACTGGTGAATGCCACCAAAGCCCCACATCCACAGGCTGGATTCAGCCCACAGGCGTAGGTTGCCGACCTTTATTCTATAGGTCTTGGGAATGGATAGTAAGAATACTTCCTAGTTGATGGAGCATGATGAACTTCCCTCAGCCTAATTGGAATAACTAAAAATCAGCAAAAACTTGAGTCAACTGAATTTAACTTACATTAACCTTTTCAGTCTCATAATAATAGTACATCTTGTTTTGTAAACAGCAGCATAAAACATGTGTTCCTATATAAAAAAATCACAAAATACCACAAACTAATTAGAATATGACAAAACTTTAGATAAGAAAATAAAGGTATGAATTTAAACTTGGAGAGATTGAAGTATCAGTTTCATCAACAAAAAGAAAAACCATTGCTAGATCCCAGTACAAAAAAAGTTTATATTTCAAATTAGGGCAGTTGGTTATAGCTGTGCTGGTCTAAGGCAGGGGTGGGCAAACTGCAGCCCAAGGGCCGGATGTGGCCCGCCAGGCCATTCAATCCAGCCCGCAGGACCCCTAAAAAAATGTAGAAAATTAATATTCATCTGCCCTGGGCTGCCTGTCATGCGGCCTTCAATGGCTTCCCAAAACTCAGTAAGCGGCCCTCTGCCCAAAATAATTGCCCACCCCTGGTCTAAGGACACAAGCAGACAAGGTTCTTCGGGTAGACGTGATATCTTTTATCAGAACAAAAACAGTTGAAAAAATTGTTCTTTGCAAGCTTTCGGCACAAACACCTTTCTTCAGACATAGGGAGAGTCTGCTGGTGTTTCGTGTGCTCTCGTGGGTGGAACAGAAGCCAATACGCAAAACGCAGGTCTGTGAAAATGCAAGTGCACAGCAGTGAGAATCAAAGGGATTGGGAAACAATAGGTATGAGACTGTGTTACCTGTCAGCTCCATGTTCTTGGGGGAACCCTGATACAGGACACAGACCATCTGACTCACAAAGACTCACCCCCCCCCCAACCTAAACAGAAAACCTGAAGCAGAGACTGCAGTAAATTCTGGGATCAACAAAGCAGGGGAGTACTGCATGATAAGGAAGCTGTGTTCCAAATGCTAATCGACCCTTAGACCCAGCTCAGCATTTATCAGACTAGTTCTAATCTGGATTTACAAAAGACCCGCCCCCCCCACACACACACAACTCTAAGCAAAAGTAAGTTTAATAGGCATCTCGGGCCGTACATTCCCTGGTCCCCCTATGGGAGGCCTATGTAAACTTAATTGGCTAAAACTCGGTTGTGGGTTAGGGAATGCTGAGGCAATAGACCGAGTCAGAGGGGGTATGGGCAACATGTGAACAATGGCACTGGGTTCATCACAGAGTCCAGCCCGTTGGAGCCCTGACCACAAGTGTTGTCATACTTTTCCCGAGACGACTGGTGGAAGTCCTCTCCACAACAGGTTATGAACACTCCAATAAGTGCCTTACGTCTGTTAAAAGACTATAGTAAGATCTAAAAGGTCATGCTAAGCTGAGGCTTGTTCACAGCAAGCAAAAATCCAAAAACCCCTTGTCAATTAAAA
>NW_017728931.1:35414387-35417140 GCF_001723895.1 Crocodylus porosus
CCCACTGAACTGAGTCCTGCAAGATAGCTCCATTGGGGGTGAGGGCTTGCAGAAGGGAGAGATACAGCTCCGTATAGAAACACAAGTAACACAAGCAGCACATTGATAGAATTACCAAGACCCTAGCCCTAATAAATGAGCACACCCCAAAGTAGCGGGCAAATCTGGTAACAATTGGTAGGTGTGGGGGAAGGGGGAATGTTGAACTGGTGACAGAATGTAAGTGGTAAAATTATGTCTCTGTTGGAAACTATACATTTCATTTCATAAGAAATGCCTGAATATATTATCTACAATCAGTTGCCCCAGACTTCACATTTGGAAGGCTTATTTTTACCTGCATAACTTTAAAACCATTTGCAATGAAAATTTTCAACCTGGGTATTTGCCTACAGCTGTATATTTTACAGCGGGGCTGTCCAACTTCTAAGCCCCTGGAGGTCACACACCTTGGTGACTGCACCAGCAGAGGCCATAGATGAGCTATAAGATGCCTGGCTGAGCAAGCATGCCCCCCACCCCACTACGCACCCCAATTCCCTGCTGTACTGCATGTATACAATTTCCCCTTCCTCCCTCCCCCACTGTAATGTGCACCCTCATGGGCACTATGCCTTCCCACTGGGGAGTCAGCATTTCATTTTTAGTAAGGTCCCCCTGCCCCCGCAGACTTTGCGGAGATCACCTGATTTCAGGAGTTCCACAAAATCTGAGCAATTACAACGTGGGTGGGTGCCTACATGTAACATAACATTCAATTTCTTTAGCTGAAGAGAAACTAGACACTTTACTAATACACTAGGGGCCTAGCATTACAATTATTTGATTTAAGATCAAAGCAAAAACAAATATAATTTTAGTGGAATGTGCAATCATTTGCTGGATTATACATTAAGTTAAAAAAAACCACAACAACCTAGGCAAAAAGCAAAAAAAAATTAATCTTGTAACTGTTACAAGTGTACATCTCTTGCTCAGATTTGTAAAAAAAACCCCTAGTCTTCTCAAGTGTCTTGACAGCATCTCTAATACTTCACTGTCAGTCATTCCTTCACCTGAGTTAATATTACCACACTTGAATCTTCTAGCAAGAACTAAAATTGTTTTCAGGGCTGTGAAACAGAAGAGACACATTACCAAGAATAGCTAACAGAGCAAAATTGGCACAGGGATTATGAAGAAAGGATAATATGAAGAAAGGTAATTTGATTAGTGGAACATCAAGACTAATAAATCATTAATACCTGTGGAGTGAAGAGAGATTAGTAGGAGTGAAGCAGATTATAATGATTCATGAAGTCAGAAGACACACTCAACACTGTCTGAACAGAAATGCTGCCACCCCTGCCAGGCAATTGGTTTTGAAGTTGGGGTGGAACAGGAATCAAATTAGGGAGTGGTACAACTGCACCACTGCAGCCCCCCTAGGATTTGCCTTCAGTGTTGTGGCTAATTCATTTGAATAATACCCTGAAGAATTGGCTTCTGCCCTGCCTCTGCCACAAAGTTTTGTGTAGCTTGGTTCAAAGTGACTAATTGCATATCCTTCATTTTCTGTGTAACCAACTTGCTATGCTAGAGTCTAATTTATGTAAAGGCTCAGCACTGATGGGTAAAAACGTTAAGAGTTCTGCTTCAAACATGATAAGCACTATACAATGAATCTTAATTTTCTAAATGCATGCACCCCAACTTACTGGAAACTTTTGACTTAAACTCTCTGTGCCTCAGTTGCCCCATGCTTAGAGGGGCATTTGTAAAGATAAATTCATTAATGTCTGTGAAGCACTCATATTATAGTAATAGATATTACAAAAAAACCCAATCCAATGGCATCCTTTCATTTGGAAGACATGGCAGATGTTGCAGCCTAGGACATAGATCAGGGGTTTTCAACATTTTTAAATAAAAGTGTACCCCCAGTGCCTGGACACAAAGCATGGGGGAGGGTGCACATGGCAGGATGCAGAGTTGGGGGGGGCGGGAGGAGGAGGCAGCGCAGGGTGATGGATGGCAGCGACTACTGAAATTTAATCTGAGATTTGCATGAAATCCAATCCAAGATTTACAGAAAAACCCATGATGTAAATTACTTTCTATTTTCTAAACAGGGTTCGACCAATGAGCATAAGCAAAAAAGGGACCAAGTTAAGACAGCACGTGTTTCCTAATTTTGAATGCATAACTTTGAAACTATAATGTTCTTTTAACCTTTTATATGCAATACATATACAAACAGTGTTCCATTTTGCAGTTGTATGTATTGCCTAATGAAACCTTAACCTTTAATGTCAAAGTCACCACTGACCATTTACTGAAGTGTTTCTATTCCTTTCAGAACAGCAATCCTCTTGTAAGCCTCCTTGATTCCCAGCATGCTGTCCACCTAACAACAGACGTGGAATATCCACCTAGCAACTAACATTTTGGATGCCATACATTCTTTGAGACACCAAATAAAACAGAGTGAATTCCTAAACAACTCAGTGCTATTCAAATGAGTTCTTAGATGGGTAATATCTAAACAATGTAGATCCTTTAGAGAAGTAGTCACAAAAGTAATGATAAACTCATAATTTCAGGAACAGTTTAACTTCAGGACAAAAATGAATTTAAGATTACATCTTTTGTAAGGACTTAAGAACCTTTTTCAGATATGTAGAGAGCCGGAGGAAAAGCAAGGGCAACGTTGGACCCCTGCTAAACCAGATGGGGCAACTGACAACTGACGCCCAGGAAAAAGCCAACCTATT
>NW_017728931.1:35418150-35463660 GCF_001723895.1 Crocodylus porosus
ATTTCTTTACTGTCCGAGCCCCCAAGGTCTGGAACAGTCTGCCCAGCACCTACATTGAACACCTTCAAGAGTAGATTGGATGCTGACTTCCTGCCCTTTGGGCAGGGGGCTGGACTCGATGATCTCCTGAGGTCCCTTCCAGCCCTGATATCTATGAAATCTATGAAATCTCTCTATAGGAGAACTGCAATAGTTGACCCAAGCATATTAGCAGACAAGCAATTAAGGAGTAATAAACTCACAACAGCTGTCTGAATATAGTCTACAAAGGAAGCCATTTCCACAAGAGAAAAAAGATTCCTGGATCCAACAATACCTGATGGTCTGGGAATCTTAAAATCATCTGAATACTACCCTAGATTAAGCCTATAACTTCACATTGAGATCATTTTATACATGTGTAAGTTTGTGGTTTGTATCCTCTAAGGATGCTCATATGCAGGCCTCATGCACATGTTTTCAGGATTAATTTGTTTCCTCTGAACTATCTAACAAGAAAGGTGCAGACATTATGAATAAGAGATTTAAAAGGGGATGTTCTTTTTAAGACTAAGTTTGAATATTTTTAAAAGCCAAATCAAAAATCCACAAATTCTAATACAGAAAGGAAAAAGGATGTTTTTCTGAAGCATTTTGAAGAATGTTAAATGAGGGGAATTGGATTTTTGAGGAGCAGGGTAGGCAGGGGGAACAGCAAAACTGAGATTTCAATTCCCTTCTCTGAGCTTAAATATTATTAAAGGACTCAGGTGCCTCATGGCTAAGAAAGAAGTTAATTAAGGAAAAATATTTTCAGAGCTTGCCTTTCCCTGCAATGGCTGTAAAAACAATTCTCCTCAAAATGTCTCTAATGGAAACATTTATTGCTGCAGTATTTTTACCTCTGCATGCCCTCCCCCCCCAATAACTTAATTTTTGGCTGTTTTGGTGCACAACATATAAAAGGCTTTTTGATTTGGATAGTGGACATCAGGTATACAAACATTTATCTCAAGGCATATTTATCACTACTGTTTTAGAAATCTGGTCCTGCAGAATACCAAGCATCTACCATAAAGTTACTAAAGGATCCTTCACTAAACAAAGGAAACCAAAGGACTGTTTAGTTCCTTGGCAGCTTTCAGAAGCTACATAACTGCTTTACCTGGAAAGCAGACTTAGAACAGAAGTAACTGTGATCTGACTTTTCTCTATGGTTAGAACATCTATGGAAAAAAGACAAATGGGAACAGATACTAAAGCATTTGAAGAAAGGGAGGAAAGCTATCATTTAGAGTGTGTGTATGTGTTTTCTTCTGTTCATAGAAGATGACAATGAATTCTTCTGAGACAGGCACAAGGATAAAAATGGCCAGTACTAGGCAAGATTATTTAGCTAGTGGATCTAGATGGGCAATGAAAAGATAAGGATATGGTTTATTTTCTACTGTACAATGCTCTCCACCTACTCAACATGATATGGTAATTAAGAATTAACTACACTGTTGCTTTATAATATAACTTATTCTCAGTTTTATCATCTTAATTTCTGTAAGAAAGCAAACTCACTGTACAGGTGAGTAACTATTTCTGCCTCTCAAGGTGATTCTGTCCTTCAGTGGTGCATGTTCACCATCTATATGAATGGAGATTATAGGACTGCTGTTTCTGAAGTCTGCTGTTGATACTGAGGTCTATGTTGCTGTTCTGCAAATACAAACAGCCAAAACATTCCTCAGGAAGATCACTGAGGTAACTTGAATCATAGAAAATTCAGGTTGGAAAGGACCTCAGGAGGTCATCTAGACCAACCCCCCTCCTCAAAGCAGGACCAGCCCCAACTAGATCATCTCAGCCAAACTTTGTCTAGCTGGGTTTTGAAAACCCCCAAGGATGGAGCTTCCACCACCTCTCTGGGTAACCTGGTCCAGTGTTTTACTACTGTCCTTGTGAGAAAATTCTTCCTAAAATCTACTCTAAACTTCCCTTGCTGCAACTCGAGACCATTAGTCCTTGTCCTGTCATCAGCCACTGTTGAGAACATTCTAGAGCTCCATCCTCTTTCGAACCTTCTTTCAGGTAGCTGAAGGCTGCTAAATAAGTCCCCTCTCAGTCTCTTCTCTACACTAAATAAGCCCAGTTCCCACAGTCATTTCTCATAAGTCATGTCCCCCAGTCACCTCACCATTTTTGTCACCCTCTGCTGGAATCTCTCCAATTTGTCCATATCCTTTCTGTAGTGGGGGGGCCAAAACTGTAGTCCAGATGTGGCCTCACCAGTGCTGAATAGAGGGGAATAATCACTTCCCTTGACCTACTGGCAACACACCTACCAATGCAGCCCAGTATGCCATTAGCCTTCTTAGCAACAAGCACACACTGTTAGCTCATATTCAACTTCTTGTTCACTGTAACCCACAGGTTCTTCTGTTTCTGAGCTGCTGCCCAGCCAGGCAGCCCCCAGCCTGCACCGGTGTATGGGTTTGTTCCATCTTACATACAGGACTTTGCACGTGTCCTTGTTGAACATCATAAAATTCCATTTGGCCCAATCCTCCAATTCTTCTAGGTCACTCTGAATCCTACCCTACCCTCCAACATATCTACTACTCCCCCCATCTTGGTTTCATCTGCAAACTTGATGAAGGTGCACTCTGTGCCATCTTCCAAGTTGCTGATGAAGTTATTGAAAACTGGCCCTAGGACTGACCCCTGGGGCACTCAACTTCTTGGATCACCTGTGCACTGCTGTATTGCCCTCCCAGCAACGTCAGGGTGATTGAAGTCCCCCATGAAAACCAGGGCCTGTGATGAGGTAACTTCCACTAGGTGTTTGAAGAAAGCCTCATTCACCACTTCCTCTTGATCTGGTGGTCTATAGCAGACCCCCACCACAACGTTGCCCTTGTTGCTGTCCCCTCTGACCCTAACCCAGAGACTCTCAACAGACCTATTTCCAACTTCATACTACACCTCTGAGCAAACATACAGCTCTTTTACATAAAATGCAACTCTTCCTCCTCTTCTTCCCTGCCCGTCCTTCCTGAACATTTTGTAGCCATCCATGACAGTGCTGCAGTCATGCGAGCTCCCACCAATTCTCTCTTATTCCAATCACGTCATAGTTCCATGACTGTGCAAGTTCTTCCTGCTTGTTTCCCAGGCTCTGTGCATTTGTGTATGATCACCTGAGGTAACTAGTTGATTGCCTTGATTTCTCTGGAAGTATGAGAACACCTTACCTGTTGCCCCCTCCTGCTTGCTCTTCCTCCAAGTCTCCCACTTCCCCACTTACCTTAGGACTTTGGTTTCCATCCCTCAAGTTCCAGCAGAATGTGGAGGCAATAAGTCCTGACACGTAGAGAGCACTACTTGGAAATTTACTTAAGCTGCTATAGCTTGCCCTCATGTACTTTTAATATAAGCTACAAAGAGTCACACAGGACTAGCCTACTCTATTCTGGCAATATAAAAAAAGAGGAGACTCTGAAATACCCAAGAATGCAGTCTGTAACCACACACACAGAGATAAGGAAGAAAAGAATACCAATAGATACATTTATGTGATTCGAATGGGATCTGAGACTGCTTTTGATGAATATTTCAAATGAAAAAAGTTTTATTTATGGAAAATTCTCTCTAGCTCCTCCCTAAGGGGTTCCAACACTCCTGGAAGGCCCCTTCAGGCTTAATACTAGGAAAAACTCCTTCACAGTCAGGGTGTCCAGACTGTGGAACAGGCTCCCTTCAGAGGTGGTGCAGTCACCTACCCTGGAAGTTTTCAAGAGGAGAGTGAACAGTCACCTCACTGGGGTCACCTAACCCCAATTGTCTTTGTGCCTAGTGCAGGGGGCTGGACCCAATGATCTGTGAGGTACCTTCCAGCCCCTAACAATCTAGGAATCTATGAAACACTAAGGCTTGTAGTTTTTCTCCAACAACTATTGGTTATTACCACAACTAGATAAGTTGTCTTAACTTACAAATGGAAGAGGAAGCAAGAGGCCAGTTACTGCAAAGACAATCCCATAAGATTTGCCAAAAACCTAAAGAAGGATCCAGGGAGGTACATATTCTTTCAGTGCTAAAGATACTTATTAAATCTTTCAGAAGTCCTCCTGCCATAGCATGCAAGAACTTGGTTAGTCCTTAAGCATGTAAATAAGGGGTAGAAAAAAGTGCTGGATAAACAAGACAGAAACAATCGGTGATGCTGGGTCCAAAGAGAAAATCATAGCTATGCAAGTACTCTTAGGTTGAATTTTCACTGATATTAGCAAGGGTGTTTCAGATATTATTAGAACAGACTCTTTCCTCTGATGGCATTAGCAACTCAACAATCACACTGTGAGATGGAGACAGCAAAGCTTAGAGTGCAGAAAGTGGGTCATGGTGATTCCTAATGCTCACAGCCCAAATGAATGCTAAAGAGAGTCTAAGGCTGCCCCTTCCCCCTCTCTCTTTTCCTTCTCCACCTCCTCCCCCCCTCACTCTCAAAATTGGCATAACTTAAGAGGCTTTAGATGACAATTATGGAAACTAGGACCAGCACTCTATTTCTGGAGGTTTCTCCTCCTCTCTTCTTCAGAAATGAAGGGCTGAATAACTACAGGAGCACATCTGAGAAAGGTGCTTGGATCAGGGCAGCCAAGTAACTCTCCATGACATACATCTTTACATGGGACTCTCTGAATGTTCTGGATCCTTCAGCAGAAGAAACTTCATATGGTATATTTTTCTGTGATGTGATTTTCACTTCAGAGAAGGAAAAACCTTCTGCCTTCATCATTTAGAAACACTGCTGCCTCGCAAGTTGGGAAGGCTTTGAAGCCTCATGTAAATAAAACCATGCCAGAGTATCTTTTAAGAGATAAATGGAAAAAAAACCCTTTTTGCCCGAAATACAAGACAAAGCAAAGGACAAACTAATAAAGTGCTATTAAAACTAAGTGCTAAATACAAAAAAAATTCTATTTATACAAAAAGCTGCCAAATTATGAACAGTGATCTTCAGAGAGATAGCTGGAAACTCAAACATATAGCCATGCACAGAGAGAAGGATGTGACAGGAAGCTAGAATGGCTTCACTCTGTGCCAGGAGTGGGAAAATATGGCCCACAGACCAGATCTGTCCCACCAATTGATTTTTATCTGGCCTCCGGGTGGCAGCGCAGCAGTGGCACCATGGGGCAGGCCCTGGGTGAGCCATGCTTGGGTCTCTGCCTTTGGTGGCAGGCAGCAGTGGCTCTGGCTCCAGCCTCTGCTGCTGCTGTGGAGAACACTGGGCAGAGGCAACCCTGCCCACCTACTCAGCACCACACGCCAGCCTGGGAGGTGGAGTTTAGCCTGTCCAGGGCCTGCAGGGCTGGACTTTATCTCCCAGGCTCTGTGGGGGCCTCTGGGTGGAAGCAGCTCCACTGCACAGCACCAGCAGAGACTGGAGCCAGAGCTGCATCCTGTGTTGCCCACCAGGAGAGGTGGGGGGTCAAGCACGGCTCACCCAGGGCCTGCCATGTAACACTAGCTGGACAGCTGGAGCTGCTTCCATCCAGAGTCTCCTGTGGAGCCTGGGAGATGCAGTCTGGCCCACAGGCCCTGGAAGCCATCCGCCAGCAGAGGCTAGAGACTGAGTGTGGCTTGCCCAGGGTCTACAAGGCTGGACTGCATCTCCCAGGTGCCACAAGCGATACCAGGTGGAAGGAGCCCCACTGAGCAGGCCCTGGGCAAGCCACACTCAGGCCCTGGCAGCTCTGGCTCTGGCCACCACGTGGTGCCAGGCAGGCAGGCAGGACTGTTTCTTCCCTGCCTCCTCCAGGGCCCAAGTGCGGCTCATCCACCCCCTGTCCATGGGCCTCCACACTGTCTTGTCCCACTCCAACATCAGGATTCCTGGGAGCTGCGAGGAGGATGGGGCCAGAAGCCCTGATGATGGGGAAGAACAGTGCAGAGGCTCATGGCCAGGCTTCATCCCCCCAGCTGTGGACACAGGTGGCAGGTGCCAGCTTCAGGGGGGCAGTGTGCATTGGGCCATGGAGTGTGTATGTCTCTCAACAGCTCACCAAAACTTAAGTGGCCCTCCAGCCCAAATAACTGCCCACCCCTGCTTTATGCCCTCCTCATGTCACATGTTCTTTTTGATTTAATGAGTGTCCCTCACATCATCTGAGAGGAGATGATGGCAGATATTCTAGCATTACCTGCAGAAATCCTGAGAGTGACAGTAGGAAGAGTGCATGAACAGTGGAATACTCTTCTGGTGAATGGAAGAACACATTGTTGAGCTGTGATTTTGGGTCAAATGTATATACAGAGTTCTGAAATCACACATTCTAGCTGATGAAGGTCATGGTAGTCCACTGAGAGATTTGCTAACTACACAGAGATATACTACTGAAGTACAAAGTATACAACAAGAGAATGGTTCAGGAACAAGCAAAAACCCAATTTCAATATACAATATGGATATTAATAATCTATTTTCCATCTGTAGTCTCATTCTGAGGTCTTCAAGATATTTGCAAATTACCCTGGCTATAAAGCTATATCCTCATGAAAGACAGCCATGTAAAAGACATTTGATTTATAACATCAAGCACCTGTATGCAGGGATTGGAATTTGCCTGCTGAAACCCTCAGATATCTGCTCATTTTAAGAGACTTGTCAGCATGCTAAAAAAAGCCATACTTTTATTGATTGCAAAAATACTATATGAGAACTAGGTATTATTATTACCTCAAAATTGTCTTATAGCAGGAGGAGAATTTGTAACAGATGCATTAAAAAAGGAACCTTGAGCTTATTAATGGATCCTGAATGAGACTTGTTAGTCACTGGCAGCAGGGAAATTCCTTACCTTTTCTACATCCATCCACTTGAGACGGACGGAACAGCCAGAACCATTCAACTGTATTTTCCTAAATTACACACTGTGTTAAATACCCTTTGAGGGGAAAACAAAAATTCCTCTTAACACAGTGCACAGAAAATTCCCCTCAATGAAACATCTAAATTTATATTTCGATGGTAGATGATCATTACGTTTTCATGGTCAGACCTTATTACTTGAAGAAGAAAATTCACCAGATAAACACAGATAATATTCCAATTTCTTATTATACTGAGATCTATTGGCCAACTATAATAGAATTTTCAAAGTGTGCAGCCTGAGGTAGAATATTTCTCATTTTGGATTACCATATTTAAAAGAGGGTGCTGCTTTCTATCTTCTTACAGACACTAAGGCACATGGACAAAACTTTTGCCAAAAATATCACTGGCAAATAATGCTATTCATTGGATGACCAACACGTAGAATTTAATTATTTTTTGCACTGATGATCATTTAGCCACTTAGCAGATCTCAGAAGACATACTTTCTCTTCTCCTGAAGTTTTCAGTGCTCCTAAACAATAGACTTTGATATTTAACAGAAAAAGTTGTATGGGTATCCACATGCATTAAAAATACTGGGTATCAGTTTAGACTCTTCACAGCCTTGACCAAAAAAACTTGTCTGGGAAGAAAATGAAGGTGGATTTCCTTCTTCCTTAACACTAGTATTAATGCTAATAGGATCCAGGAAGAAACCCAAATAACATATTATAGAAAAACTGGTAATCAGCTAAGCTGGGGAAAAAAATGCCATCAATATGTATGATAGACAATATGCAGTAATAAAGTAGGAAAGTGAAGGAAACCTTGTTTAGGAACATATTTAGCTGTTTCAAAGTGAGCTCAGTTTGGTTTGCTCCCAATTCTCTGAGGCTGGAAATAGGATAGGAGGATGGTGAGTGGGCTGTATTGCTAGAAGCTGAAAATGAAGTATGATTTCATTTATGTCCTGACATTTCCATAGATTGTTTGAGAACGGGAGGCTACCACAGCTGTTCCTGTCACACTTATGCAGCTCAATAGTATACCCATCCTGGACAATAACCAGTGACAACTGTCTACCCATATCAGCACTGACTGTGATAATATGTGGATTGACTTCATAACTTTTGGTTTCCTGATGTTATCTTTAGTTTTTATGCCCAAAGGGGGCAGAGGCAATTGCTACTTGGACTTAGTTGCCTACAACAGGTCTATATAGTTATGAGGCTGTTCTTTTGGGTAAAAATCTTCTCCCTAGTTAGAGGGAGTTCCTGACCACCAGAAGAGAGCTGCATTTAGTTTTGGTATTAAAATACAAATTTGTATTCTGACTAATGAAATCTGGACTGACTTAGGACCACGAGAACCAGAGAAAAGCAAAAAGTAAAGAGTAAAGAGAACCCTTATTGTTTGCTGTCATATCTTAGACTGCTCTGCTCTTGCTTCTCTGTGGACACTTGGAGGGCCAGAGGAGAAATGAAAATGGTGGTAAATGTATGGCAACCTACTGGCTAAGTACAGGCAGTCAAAAAGCCCAAGGCTAAATTGATTCACTCTTGGCAGGTTAGTCTAAGATGCAAAGATTGAACCAATAAGCCAATGAACAGACATTCATTTTTGATTCAGGAAATATAGCCACATGCCTGCAGTGGCTCCAGCCAGAAGCCCAGGGGTGTGCTAAAGCACAGCTCTCTGGCATGTAGCCAGCATGGGCTGTGTGTTTGCTTCCTCTTCCAGCTGCCCCTAAGATCTCTGGGATTTTCAGTTCAGACTGACAGCAGCAGGACTCTGCAGGGTTGCTCATCACTTCTTCTTCCTGCTTTCAGTGCCTCTGGGATTTGTAGTGCACAACTGCAGCCAGCACTAAGTAAGCCAGCAGGGCAGCTCTGTACTCAGGGGAAGTTTAACCCAGCAGGGGTTTGCCCGGGGGCGGGGGCAGTAAGACAGCCAATGAGGCCACTGACCCAGCCCTCACTGCTCCAGCTAGGGGCCAAGGAGTGGAGCCAGCCTGACTCTCTAGAGCAGACCACACAGCCCAGTCCAGGGTTGCAAAATGCTGGGATGTTGGGGGACTGTGATTTAACATGAACCAGGAAGGGGTCTGGGACAGAAGTTTCATGAACTGGTTTGGCCTAAATCAGTTAATTCTGATACACTCAACCAGATTTATTTTAAACCTGTTTCATCCATTTTGAAACTGGTTTATGTGCACTGAACTTACGTCCTGTTACAGGTTTAAACCAATTTCTGGTTAGTCACACTTACATCTGGCAACATTAGCTTAATAATTGGAGAATGACAACAATGCAGCTTTAAGATTCAGCAAGAAATCACCACCCCTTTAAGATATCTTCCCAGGGAATAAGTAGAGAGGATATATTGGTATACCTTGTCTAGGATGGTTTCAGAGATTCTCAGGATAAATTCTGAATTCAGTACACTTAATTTAAAACAAACTGTTCTTGAGAGCTGGGACGAGGGACTTTGGGGGTTTTTTAAAATATAGTTTAGTAAAATAACTTCTAACCCTAATTTAGACAACTGGCCTTTATCTCTGAAGGTAGGAGAAATTCCTTTTTAGTGTGTGTATGCATGTACTGGAAAGATTCTGCAACCTAGATTTCCTGTTTTGACCTGCCATGCTGCACTTCATAATGATTAGCAGGGCAAATAGCATCTATTTTATTTCACCTCTGGGAATCTAGTCTTAGAATTTAGTTTCAAGGAAGAAGAGTGAGATAGCTCTGAAGCAAACTTTGAGCCCTATTACACCAAGTTAGCAATTCCCCTGTCAAAGTCATTCGTCTTACTATCTCTAACCCCCACATGGCCTGCTGCAATTCTGATGGTATTTGACATTAATCTGCTATTTTATATATATTTATTTCTGTGTACATGAGCATCAGCTGCCAGAAATGCCCTGGAATTAGCATTAAATAACTGTTATATATAAGTTCACCTACTTTAAATTTATTTCTCCTGACAATCAAATTACTTAACTGAGAAGATCTGAATAAATTAAAGTTCTATTCAGACAAATTCAGAGCTTCCAAAGATTAAAAAGGATGAAACTGTGGATAAAACAGACAATAATTAGTTTTCTGCTTCAGAGTGCTCTTTAGCATGAAAGCTAGTCTCCAAGTCCATTTTGCCATCAGCCATTTAGTCAGAGGGGTCAGCTGGGCATATAGAAATGGAATGCTGAAGTGTAGACTAATAACCTTCCTCCACAGCTGGAGTTAGAATCCGCTCGAGAAGAAACTGAAGGCAGATATACATTGCTTTGCCAACACTTTATAAACCGTGTTATTCTTAACTCCAAGTGCTGTCTAATCAGTAAATATGCAAATAAGCATGGGTTATCGAATATGTTGACATTTCAGCAAAACAAAAAAGTCTGTATCCCTGCATAGGAGATTAAACCTGACATGTACAAGTATTCATGAAGTGTAAGGAGCTGAGAAAGGCTGAAGGGACTGGCATTAGTGCACACATTATACAAACAGCATGGAACCTGGTATAAAACACAAACTGGTTGAAAAGTAAAAACTATGGTCCTGCAAGGATTCCATTGAAAATCAAGATGATTAGTCTTGTGACAGCAGTACACAGCAATCTGTCATATAAGATACCAGGTTTAAATATTCCAGTTGTGCTTGCTGATTGCAGTGAAGAAGCAAACATTTATTTTGACTTGTAAGAACCACATCAACTGCCTTCAAGTACCATAAACTTGTTCCCATTAATCAAAAGAAACAGCAGAGGTGATTAACAAGGTTTTAATTTGCTGCAATATGCTTCACATTTAGTTATTCAGATTCCAAATTCGAGACCTATACAATCTCAGAATGGCAGGTGGTTGCAGAAGCTAGGAGCACTTGTTAACTGTATCTTGAAAAGAATGCATCTTGCTTTCTAACATGGACTTCTTTACCACAATGCATCCTTCCAGTGCATGGGGCTAATGTCTAAGAACACTGAAAAATATTAGGACGTACAGACTACAATTTTTCCAATTTACTTTAAGATGCCATTCAGAAAGTCTCTTCCAATCTATAGAAGATTGAATGTGATCCCTGGTTATCCCAGACTACAACTTTCCCAAGGTAACCCCATGACAAACAAGATTGCTGAAACACCAGAGATAAAATCTTTATAATTAATAAAAAGGTTTCAATTAACATTTTCAGTTATATTATGATATTTGCTTCTCCTAACTCCTTGTCACAGCTCAGACTTTCAAAATATGCTTTAAAGACAATTTCTTTGTTCACCTTTATTTTTTTATATGGGAAAGGCAGGAAGGCAAAGCTGATGTGAAACGAATAAAGATTTGGCAAGATCTTTTTCTGACAAAGAATCTCAAGTGCATTGCAAAGATCATAATATAGAATATAAAAGTACATGTATCAGATGAACTGAAACAAAACAAACCAAAAGCAAAAAAGAGAAGAATCTATACCATGGTGTCAAAATGGTAACAGCATCAAGTCCCACAAGTTACTTCATGAACTACCCAGCAGCAGTGAAATTAGGCCCCCTACTCAAACATACCGTTAGTCCATTTTTAATATTGTACAAACTTAACTCACATTTTTCATCCATCTTTCCCCCTTTTTCCTTACTAGTTACCCGCAAGTTTTATATTTATCAATTGTTTTAATGTACAACATCACACCCAAGAGAAACATTTCCAAAATTATGTATATTTCATAGACATTAGGGCTGGAATGGACCTCGGAAGATCATCGAGTCCAGCCCCCTGCCCCAGGGGCAGGAAGTCAGCTGGGGTCACAGGATACCATCAAGATAAACGTCCAATTGACTCTTAAAGGAGTCCAGAGTAGGTGCTTGCACCACCTCGGGTGGCAGTTTGTTCCAGGCCTTGTGGGCTTGGATAGTAAAGAAGTTCTTCCTTATGTCCAGCCTGAAATGGTCTTGAAGGAGTTTGTGACCATCTGACCTTGTCATCCCATGGGGTACTCTGGTGAACAGGCGTTCCCCCAGATCCTGATGTACACCCCTTATATACTTAAAGGCACCCACCAGGTGCCCCCTGAGCCTGCTCTTTTCCAGGCTGAAGAGTCCCATAGCTCTCAGCCTCTCATCATAAGGCCTG
Source organism: Crocodylus porosus (assembly GCF_001723895.1). Taxonomy (NCBI): domain Eukaryota; kingdom Metazoa; phylum Chordata; order Crocodylia; family Crocodylidae; genus Crocodylus; species Crocodylus porosus. Next base: position 35,430,123 of record NW_017728931.1, read on the forward strand.
TTTTCTTGCCCTCTGATCATGCACATAGCTCTCCTCTGGATTCTCTCAAGTTTCTCCACATCCTTTTTAAATTGTGGAGCCCAGAACTGGATGCAGTACTCCAGCTGTGGCCTCACCAAGGCCAACTACAGCAGGAGGATGACATCCTGGGATTTGCTAGAGAAGCAGCTATGGATGCAAGCCAGAGTTTTGCTCACTTTGCCGGCTACAACATCACACTGGTGGCTCATATTCATCTTGTGGTCAATCATGACCCCCCAGTCCCTTTTGGCCATGGTGCTAGGCTTGGCAGTGCTACGCTTGCTATAAGCATGCTGCGGGTTTTTCTTCCCCAGGTGGAGTACCTTGCATTTTTCGGTGTTGAAGGGCATTAAGTTTTCGTCCGCCCATTTTCTGAGCCTGTCAGGGTCAGCCTGGATCACCATCCTGTCCTCAGGTGTGGACGCTTTACCTCAAAGTTTGGCGTCACCAGCAAATTTGGCCAGCCCACTTCTGATACCAATGTCCACATCATTAATGAAGATGTTGAAAACAATAGGCCCAAGGACGGAGCCTTGGGGGACCCCACTGGTCATGGCACACTACAATGATTGACTTCCATCAACTACCTTACTCTGGAGCCAATTCCCCAGCCAGTGGACTGTACTGTAGCTGAGGCCATAGTTGGCCAGTTTTTCTACGAGATGATCATGGGATACCAGAATGAAAGCTTTTTTTAAATCAAGATATATGATGTCAATCTCTTCTCCTTTGTCTAGGAGATATGTCACCTGCTCATAGAAGGAAATGAGATTGGTCAGGCAAGACCTAGCCACAATAAACACGTGCTGGCTATCCCTCAGGATGTTGCCTTCAGCCAGTTTGCCAAGGATGGTCTCTTTGATGATTTTTTCCAAGATCTTCCCTGGGATAGAGGTCAGGCTGATGGGCCTGTAGTTCTCCAGATCTACTTCCCTCCCTTTCTTGCACTTCACCTGAGTGCCACGAGTTCCTGAAGATCCGTGCTAGTGGCAGAGCTATGATGCTTGTCAGCTCCTTGAGTACCCTGGGGCGTAAGCTGTCTGGGCCAGCTAACCTGAAGGTGTCCAGCCTCTCAAGGTGTTCCTTGCATTGATTGATAAAGGGTAACAGTTCTCCTTCACCCTGGCTGTCCCGTACCGTATTGAGGAGGGCCGTCCCTTGGGGCTGGTGAAAAACCGATGCAAAATACCCATTAAGCAGGTTGGCTTTTTCCTGGGTGTTGGTTGTCAGTTGACCCATAAGATTTAGCAGGGGTCCAATGTTACCCTTGCTTTTCCTCCGGCTCCCCATGTATCTAAAAAAGGACTTTTTATTGTCCTTTATACATGTAGCCAGTTGGAGTTCAGTCACAGCCTTGGCTTTCCTGGCTCACTTCCTACAGGTCCGGACCAGTGCAGAGTACTCCTTCTTTGGGGTGGATCCAGCCTTCCATCCTTTATATGTCTTTCTTTTTAGACACAGGAGGTCCACTAAATCCCTGCAGAGCCAAGGGGGCTGCTGTGCCCTTTTGCTGCCTGTCCTCCAAGATGGAATAGACATTGCTTGAGCTTCCAGGATTGCTCCCTTCAGGAGCAACCACTGTTCCTGAACTCCCCTCCCCTTTGGGTCGTGGTCTCTTGGGGCCTCACCAACAAGCCTCCTGAGCTGGTCAAAGTCAGCCTTCCTGAAGTCAAGGACTTCTGCTTTGCTGACTGACTTGCCAGCTTTATGGCGGATGGTAAAGGTGATCAGCTCATGGTTGCTGTCTCCCAGCTTCCCTTTGATCATTAGGTTGCTGATTCAGTCATCTCCCATTGCCAATACCAGGTTGAGCAGTACTTTGCCACTCATTGGTCCATAGACTTCTTGAGTCACATACAGCTCATTCACGCACATGAGGAAGCTTTGCAACCATCTGGATGTGGCCGAGTGCTCTTTCCATGAGATGTCAGGGTAGTTGAAATCTCCCGTGACAACCATACACAGGGAGCATGCAGCCTCAGCTAGTTCCCTGGCAAATTTCTGGTCAAGCTCTTGGTCCTGGCTAGGAAGTCTATAGTAGATTCCCACCATTGTGTCCCCTGTGCCTTATTCGCCATGGATTTTGACCCAGAGAGTCTCCAATCGTCCACCCTGGGTGCCAGTGTCAATTGCAGGGACACGTAGCTTTCCTTGACATAGGGAGCTACCCCCCGACCCTTTCTTCCACATGATCTGTCCTGTACAAGGTACAGCTGTCTATACCTGTGGCCCAGTCATAGGTGGAGTACCACCTGGTCTCCATTATCTCTATGAGATCATAATCCCTTTTGGAGGACCAGTTCCTCCTGTTTTTCCCCTAAGCTCCTGGCACTGGTGTACAGGCACGTAAGTATCTCATTGGGGGCCCTTGCCTTCCCTATGGATCACTCTGGAGTAGGCGTGGGTTCCTTTGAGTGCCTTAGCCTGCTGGGTTTACAAAAGCTGCCCAGTGGGCTTGCAGTGGCAGTAGTCCCCCCCATCCACCGGTGGGCTCAGTTTAAAGCCCAGCTGAGCAGGTCAGCAAGTCTCACTGCGAAGAGCCTCCTCTCCAGTGAAGTGGAGGCCGACTCTTCCCAGCAGCCCACTGCCTCTCTCACTGAAGAGCAGACTGTGATCACGGAAGCTGAAGCCATCACGATGACACCAGTGCCGCAGTCTTTGGTTGATTACCTTGACCCGTCTCTCCCTCAGCCCATGACACACAACTGGGAGGAGCAAGGAAAAGACCACTTGTGCCCCAAACCCCCACTCCCAGAGCCCTGTAGTCTTTCATGACCCAGCTGGGATTGCTCCAAGCTGTGTCGTTCGTGTCCACATGGATAAGGAGCATAGGGTAGTGTTTGGAGGGCTGGATAATCTTTGGGATCCTCTCCACTATGTCCCAGATGTGAGTCCCTGGGAAGTAGTAGACCTCCCGGGCTAAGTGGTCAGGAAAAAAAAATCAGATATTTTCAATTCAAAATGAGTTTGCAGATTATGAATTTTAAAGGGATTAAAAAACCAAATAAAGTTAATTTTGTGCTGAGCCAGGTAAAGATCTCAATAAGACTGAATTATTTCTAAGTCATTTTTTGTTCTACATTCTCCTCTTGAAGATTTCCAGGGTAAGAGATTGCACCACTTCTGGAGAAAGCTTATTCCACAGTCTGGACACGCCAACTGTGAAGAAGTTTTTCCTAATGTTAAGCCTGAAATTGTCTTCCAGGAGTTTGAGGCCATTACTCCTGCTTTTCTGCATGGGTGTTCTAGGGAACAGTTGTTCACCAAGCTCCTGACGTACTCCCCTAGTGTAGCAGTATGCTGCTACCAGGTACCCTCTCAGACTTCTCCTTTTCAGGTTGAACAGCCCCAGGTCCATCAGCTTTTCCTCGTATGGCTTGCCTTGCAAGTCTCTAATCATATGGGTGGCCCTTCTCTGGACTCTCTCAAGTTGTATCACGTCCTTGTTCAAGTGTGGCACCCAGGACTGGAGGCAGTACTCCAGTTGGGGTGTCACCAATGCTGAGTAGAGTGGAAGAATCACTTTCTTGGTTTTGCTAGAGATGCATCAATTGATGCATGCCAGGGTGTTGTTGGCCCTGCTGGTAACAGCATCACACTGGTGGCTTATGTTCATACTGTGGTCTATTATTACCCCCAGGTCCCTTTCGTTCGTGGTGCTGGTCAGCTTGGTGCCTCCAAGCCTGTGGGTGTGTAGGGGGTTGTTTGTCCCGGGGTGGAATACTTTACATTTCTCAATGATGAACTTCATCTGCTTCTGACTCACCCAACTTGCTAGCCTGTCTAGATCCGCCTGTATCTGTAGCCTGTCTTCAAGCATAACCATGCTTCTCCATAACTTGGTGTCATTCTCAAAAGCCCTTCACCTCAAAACATCAGTACCTCATTCCAATCCTAAAACTGCTTTATACTAAAGCAGATTAGTCCATACTTGACAGTTTTTTGTGAAAATTTACCAAATTTACCTGACCAATGAAATATGTTCTAGCACATCCCGCAGATGAGACCATTATTGTCCATAAGCTCAACTGGTTCCTCCTCTTCCTACTGTCTAGTAGCTTCCCTTATTTTTAGTAACTTCCCTTATTTTCTTTTCAACTTCTAGAGGGAGGGAAAGGGGATGAAGAGGATCTTAAATCACTTAAGGATAGTGTCTGCTATTCTTGGATGATCTTGGCGTCAAGGCTAATCTATTCTTGAAAAAACCCTCTCTCTCTTAGGACCAGAAACCCTTTTTGATGGATAAGCAAAATAAATCTGCTGTTGCACTGGTTCATGTGTGACAGGGCAAGTGAACATCTCAGTTTAGCTCCTAACAGCTTTCTGCATAGGGCAGAGTAGACAGCTGTACATTACCCTCACCTCTGTACATTACCCTCACCTCTTTTGTGTCCAATAGCGAAACACTCCTGTGGGTTGGCTGGTGCCAAAGCAGCAGAAAAAATAATCAATTAATCCCTTTAAAACCACAAGATCCAGTTTCTAAAACCACAGTATTTAATAAATTATTAAAAAAGGAAGCTGTCTTCTTATAAGCTAGCTATCATCTATAGTAAGGGACAAGAGGTAAATGAGGAAGATTAGAGAACTTCATGTTTCGTTCTCTATTAGACTATCTAGATTGGTTAACGTGACCGTGTTAAATATAAAATGATTTTATAGTTGCATGCAGAAGTTGACTTAGAATTTTTGGGGGGTGACAAAAACAATATGTTTGTGTATGTGCACAGTTTCAAATATTACAATAGGGTAATTCATTACAAGTCCAGTCTCCTGATCATTCATCTGACAGGCACCATTTCCTCTGTCATCAACTATGTTAGCACAGTGGATTCTGAGCAGAAAATTTCACTTAAATGACAACTCCTCAGTGACACAGAATTATTTAAATTCAAGACAACCAATGGAAGATTCATTTTAAAAAGCTTTGAAAATCAAGTTTTATTTTTCCATTAATATTTATGCATTGAGCTATGGTTCATGAGACCTATTTGTTAAAATAGTTTCACCATATTTACTTCAAAGCTTATTTCTAAACGATAAACGTACAAAGTCTTTTAAAACACAAACAATGTATCCTTCCTGCCCTTTCAGATCCTTGCCGCTCACAAAAGGAATGAAAAAACCCCCGTTATTCATAAAGCAATGACTTTTTTCAAGCAGTCTAACAAAGTATTGATTTCATCTCTATATACTCAAAATTGTTTTAATATTTTCAAATTAAAGAAGACTCTATAGGACATTACACTTTTTATGCTTCAAAGCTTTCCTGAAAAGACAGATCTTTAACAGTCACTCTTTACAAAGAGGTCAGTAATTACATCTTCCCATTATCAAAAGTAAGAAACTAAACAATTAGAAGTAAAAGCTATTATTCTACAGATCCTGTGACTTTGTACTCAATAAATTTCAAGACACGAGCACATATCAACATAGTGCTTTGAAATAAAACAAGTAACTGGCAAGTAACTGTGCTACAAATATATCAGACTGGATGAATAATAGAATAACCTCTGTGGACCAAGATGATGAGTGATAAGTGATACAGAAAACAGTTAGTTACATGTAAGTAATTATGGTTCTTTGAAATGTTATCAGCGTGGATCCCGTTGTAGGTATGCATGCACCACACCTCATAAGAAGAAGACTAGAAACTTTTAATTAATTGACCAAGGTGTGCACCCTTTGTCTCCTTGTGCTCCTGTGTGATGGTAAAAAGGGCAAAGCAGTTCTTATCTTATTTAACATCCCCTCACAATTTAGAGGGCCCATGGTTCTAGAGGGCTCCAGAGAGCAACGGCAGAGAGGTATCTACAATTACTCGCGTGTACTGAACTATTTTCTGTATCACCTATCATCACCTTGGTCCAAGGAGGTTATTCCATTATTCATCCAGTCTGATATATTTGTAGCACAGTTACTTGCCAGTTGTTTTATTTCAAAGTACAATATTGATATGTGATCATGTCTTGAAATTTATTGAGCACAAGATCACAGGGTCTGTAGAATAATAGCTTTTACTTCTGATTGTTTAGTTTCCTACTTTCACTAATGGGAAGAAGATGTAATTACTGACCTCTTTGTAAAGAGTGACTGTTAAAAATCTGAGCCACTCTGGGAAGCATGCCATGGGGTAAGGGCAGCTGCAGAGCAGGGAGGCAGGGGGGAGGCTTCTCTGCCAAAGCCCTGCCCACTTCTCCTCAAGGCCGCAGCCCAGTGTCCCCCAGAGCCACCTCAGGGAGAAGTGGCCAGGGCTTCGGCAGAGAAGTCCCGGAAAGCCGCAAGAAACATGCCGGCACGCCATAGTTTGGCCACCACTGCTATATGACAATAACTGCTTCAGTTATCATTAATTCCTAAACACAAACATTCCCCCCGCCTCCATTCCAACAACTAGGAAATTCACTAACCACCCCTACCCCCCAACAGTTTTCCTTGCACCACAGATTCTGGCTAGATGCTGAAGCTACCTCTCAACACGTTTCAGTTCAGGCACACTTAATGTAATGATTGTAGATGGGCTGTATAAAGACAATTTACAGTGGCTATTGCCAGTTTCACCAAGGCAGAGTTAAGACTATCCTGGCACATACCATAACTTTCTATTTCCTGCTTTTCAAATGTTTGAGTGTCACTAACCTCTGCATTCTGCTAGGGCAGGACACAGTGATCACACTGCATGCACAAGCTTTTTTCTCTGTCAGAAGAGACTTAGGTATGTAATCCAGATAGAAGTACCATGTTGAGTTGCATAGCACATGCACACGGGTATATGGGGAGGCTCCTGCCACTGGACACCCTGGGGGTCCATTCCCCTCCCCCACCTGTGCTCTGGGCACGGTGGGCAGCCTGCAGCAGCAGCTACCTCATCCCAAACACAGTATGGGTGGCCATGGATCCCCAGGGCCTCCACCAGGCTGTGTCCAGTGGTGGGAGCCCCCCTACATGCCCCTGGCTGACCAGATCTTCCCAGACCCAGCTGGGCCGGGGTCACCCCGACGTGAGTCCCCATGGCTGAGCTGAGCTACACCCACATGTGGCCAGCTGCAGCATGGCTCAAGGCGCAGCGGCAGCAGCCTCTGACCCTGAAGAAGTGGGGGGGAGCCCCTTCCCTCCCCCCATGTTCCTGGAGGAACCTCTGAGCTCCAATCCAGCCAGCACCCAGGTCCCGCTTACCTCTCCCTGCTTCTGACTGGGTGACACAGTCAGTCGCTCACTGTGGGGGCCTCGACCTGGCCTCCGTCCCTCCTCTGCCCCACAGATTGACTTGCTGGGGCTCTGGGGGTGGGTGTGCATATACATGAATGCCCTGCTCTCTCCCAGTCCAGGATCAACCAAAAGAGACTCCAGGATCATTCTGTCAATCAGGATTGATGGGTTGGTGACCACTGCCATAGATTATAAATGTTTTAGGGCTGAAACTGTCATGCCTGGACAACACACAGCACAAAGGGGCAAGAGCCCATTAATACTAGTACAATATAAACAATAAAAAACACTTTGGCACCTTTTTCAAAAATAAAAAAGACAGACTGATTCAGAGCAAAAACAGTTAAAAACTACTACTAAAATCACTTCTCTACTTCCTTCCCTGTTACAAAGTTTATAGCAAGTTGCTTAAATTAATATCTTTGCCTTGTGCGTTTTTAATTTAAAAATGGAGATAAATTCATACCTCTCGCATGCTTCAAGAAAACAGTGTTAAACTAAGTATAAATTGATAAGATTTATTCAGATAAAAACATACCACAGACTCTAATATTATTTTGTATGATAATATCCTTAGCAATTATCCTGAAGGTAATTATGACTGATTTAAGTCTGCTGTTAGTGTCATGGCTCTGTATGAGATCAAACAGCCCATTAAAAATATATATATAAATGAATGGTACAACATATAGTAATATTCAGGCAAAACTGATTGAAATAAGACTGAATGACACCTGAATTCTTCATAAAGCATAAAAATCATTTTCCTATGAATCAGCCAGCTTTACTGGAACATCTGATTTGATTTTATTTTTTTGAAGAATTTAACCCTTGCACTGAATTTGAATCATTTCCCTTACAATGTAAGTATTTGTGATTCATTCCTTGCTGTCAATGGCTGGTGGCCCAACGCATTTGTTTTCCCCTCCTTCTTAGCACTAAGACCGGCAATGATTCACCATCACTTCAACTGCAGGCCAACCGTTTCTGTGATCCAAAGACCAAGTTTCTGTTTCTATCAACTTATAAATGCCCCTCCTCATTCATAAAGTAATATTCTAGTCTTCCAGATCCACTGTAATGAAAGATGATTCTACATCTCTTGCCTCGTTCAACCAAGAGCAGCTGTTCTGTTTCAATCCAATTATGTAAAAAACTCTTCTCCTTTCCAGCAATCACTGATAATAAATGAACAAACATTGTGCCTCTCAGATACATACAATGAAATCAGTATTAAGGGTCACACTTGTCCTAAAAAAACACTTGTTTTTGCTGTAATTATTTATCTTATTATACCCTCCGCTAGGCAACTGGTGTTTGCCTTTTTTTGTTTATAAGATTGTTTTCACTGACAATACCTTTGACAATGAACCACAAATGAGCAGCTACACTAATTTCTTTTTGTTTCTTTTAAGAAGTTACAATTATATTCTCCAACTGAAACAGATAATTTTAGAAAGGCAAAACGTAATTATAAAATACTAGTAACTTTCAAACTATTCTTTCAAACAATCCTTCAAAATATTTCTTTTCTGGCTGCTTAGAAGAGGGGGAGAAGAATCTTTCTCCAGACAGACTTTTTCCAATCCACTGAGGGTCAATTGAGATGCCTATGATAAATAGGGAGCAGCTGAGAATTGATTCCCACTTTATGTATAACTTCTGTCCCTAGCCTAGAAAGATAAACTTTAACTGGTTTAAACCTGTAACAGAACATAAGTTCAAGTGCACATTTACCAGTTTCAAAATGGTCGAAGCTGGTTTAAGATCAACCTAATTGAATGTAGTATCAGACTTAACTGATTTGGGTCAAACCAGGTTATGGAACTTGTGCCCCAGACCCCTCTGGCTTTTTGAATGTCTGTCCCTAGCCCTGGTGACCACTTTTCCCCTCTTTCCTATCTAAATGATACTAGAGGGACACCTCTGAATGTATGGTAAATCATTTTTTACTTGAACAGGACATAATTGGAAAAGAAACACATTAGGAACAATTTTTTTCCTATAAATTCCTGAAGATGCCAATATATAGTTTGACCGGTCTTTTAAAAAAAAAAAAAAAGGGTGTCTGGGATTTTAGAGTGAATAAGCCAAATCCACAATTTTTGGACAGAAATATATGTCAAACAAAGAGTAATTCCTAAGTAAATATTCCTGGCTCTTATTAAAAACTCATTCATCAGGTCTGTAAGTTGTACTTCATCCTCTGAATCTTAAAAAAACCCTTATTTTAGGGGCAGGCTGGTGATGGCACACTGAAAGAAGATGAAAGCCAAAGCATTAAAGAATGATTTTTGGAGTCGAGGTAAATAAACCTCTAGATATGACAAATGAAGCTCCTTATTCTTGTTAGAAATGGAATATTGTTAGAAATGGAGTATTGTTAGAAATGCACAGCTTGCATCTTGCACCCGATAAGAAAGAAACACTGCCAAGGACTTTTTTCCTTTCAGCCTTGCCACAGCTTTTTTTATACTAAATCGCAGACTCTCCCCCAGCTTCTCCCTAGCCTTTCTCATACAGATTACAGAAGCTGGAATTCAACTGACTGTGTCCTTGAAAGCGGGGGGGTTTGAACTCTTGGTGACCTATAGTAGTCTCTGAGCATGCTTAATTAGCTGATGCATAGTTACCTCTCCGCCCTGCATACTTAAGAAGTTAATTATACTATACATGCGATGTATGTAGTGATGTAACCACATGTATGCTTGTATGAAACAGAAGTGAGCTGTAAGAGTTCCTGTTTCTGCACACGTGCCCAGGAGGAAAAAGATAAATACAGCCTGCAAAATTCCTTGGGGGGTTCAGAGTAATCTGAGTTTTTGACTCTGACCCTATTTGCAAATATACCTTTTGTGCCATCTAATGAGTGTGTGTCTGTGATTTTGGTGGCCTCCAGAGAAACGAACCGCTTTATGCATCACTCTCACCCAGTTACTAAAGAATTTTCTTTTGTGAAATGGCAGGAGGGTGTGTCAGCAGGTAAGACACCTACCCTTCTTAGTCACCTTCTACACCACTGGTTCTAAACCTTTTTAGATTCAAGACACCACACAGACAATGCCAGCTCTTAGCTTTCATTCATTTTTTGATTATGGAAAAACAACAGAGCAATCCCTTCTGCTGCAAAGAACTAAGAAAGACCATAAAAGGTCAGAAATATTTCTGCTGCTATGGATTCCTATTTGAAATCTCTAGGTTTATCTTCTGAATCATATAGGTGTTTTCACATCTAACAGCTAATAGCACGCAGCATTCCACAACAACTTTAAAAGTATCTCATGGCACCACGGTTGAGAATCACTGATCTACACCCTGACATTGTACAACTTTAACCCTTCTTCCAAGATCTGGCTTTACTGGCAATCCAGCAACAAAAATGTAAAGCTTTTCACCTAAGCTTCTTTTACATAACTTGTCTCAGGTTTCCCTAAAAAACTACCAGACCAGGGTGCTCAACTTCTAGCCCATGGGCAAGATTCAGCCCATGGGGTTCCCCACTGGTCTGGAAATTTGGCAGCAGGACAGCAGCAGCACTGCTGCCTCACCACCAAATTTTGGGACCTATGGGGAGTCCTGGGCCTGCATGCTGAAACCAGCACCTGATCCCAGTGTACAGGGCCCAGCAGGGAGAGCATCAGGACCCCAAGACCTATTTCCTAGCACGAGAGAAGGGGAAGAGACAGTGCCAGGCCCTCAGGGCCCAATCTCAGTGTACAGGGGAGGAAGAGGGTAATGCCAGGCTCCAGGGCCAATTCTCTGTTCCACAGCTCAGCTCTGGTCCACTCATCTGGATCCACAGGGCCAAAAGGTTGAGCACACTGTACTAGACCTTCAACTCTCCCTAGGAGCACATTCACCTCCCTTATTCCCAAGGTGCAGCTAGCAACTTATACATGCCAAAATAAGGCAGCAACAACCAGTCAATATCTCCAGACCAGGTTCTAACAGAGCAGGTGAACAGAAAAATCAAAACACCTTGTAAATCAGGAAAAGGGTCCTTGACAACATAAGCCCCTGTGAAAGATCTGTCAATTAATTAATGACTACTGTTATCAGGGTGTCCCAGGGAGCCAAATAATAAGCGGGACTTACCGGCAGAGCGGGATGACGAGCACGCAACGCCGCCGGAAAGACCCGCGTGGTGCGTCAGCCGCCTTTTTATGCGGGTACGCCTGGCTGGTGACATCATCGGGAACCGCCGGCCGGCAAGGATAAAAGTGGCAGCTGCGGCAGCAGAAGGGACGGAGGGCCCCATGGGAGAGCAGGTACTGGCTCCACCGGTGGGAGGGGCGGATAGCTCCTGGGAAGAACAGCCACCAACGTGGCCAGAGAGAGCAGCAGCAACCAGAACGACGGAGAAGGTAGAAGAGGGGCTGGAGGGGCGAAGACAAGCAGCTTGGTGGGAGGCTGCTCCAGAGGAGGAAGGTGCACTAAGTGTGGTCACGAAGGACCTGCTGAAGCACCAGAGGGACAGCAGCAGGGGAGCCCGGGGAAGTGCCAGAGCAACACCGCAAAGGCTCAGCAATACAACAGGGGAGAAACCCTGAGACAACCCCGAGAGGGTGCCACCGGGTGGGGAATCGCTGCTACATCACGGTACAGTGAACTGAGGGAGGCACCAGGAAGGCTGGAGTCAAGTATGGCTCAAAGGACTGGTGAGGTCTAGCTAGAAGGCTCCGCAGAACGAGGGCTGAGTAGTTGTGATTTAAGTTGTGGGGCAGGGGGTATCCTGGTCGGGGAAGGGAGAATCGAGTTGGTACCCCTATAGAAGGGGATGTCTAGTGTACTGTGGTGAGGCCAGAACCTGTGCAACGACCCCGTCCAGGGTCAAACAGGGAAAGGCCAGAGGGCCCGTGGGCCAAGCATAGAGCGAAGCACCACAACAGGGACAGGCCGGGAGAAAAATAGTACCCTACGGCTGTAGACCTGGACCCGTAGAAGAACTCATGGGAGGTGGCGTGAGGCCGGGGTATAGAGGTGGCGGAGCCCCGTGATGTGACCGCCGAGGGATCCTGGGCCGTGGAGCATACCACAAACCGACCTTGATACTAAATGAAACATCAAGTCGTGGCGGGCGAGAACAAGGCTGGGGACTGGGACGAAAGAGAGTTGCTTCGATCCCAAAGCGATCCCGAGAGGGGAGCAACATCTCTCTGTGGAAGGGGAACCACCCAAGGGTGAGAAATTGAAACCCGGCGGTCACACAGGGATATGGACAAAGGGTTGAAAAATCCTTGTATTTTTTTTCTCCACAACCGAGTCTTCCTCTTCTTCCTGAAAGGCCTCCACTCCATCCAATAAGTGACACTGTCTCTGTTCTTATGCAAGCTAACAGGCCTGACTTTGCCATTTGTATGCTCAAGGTCCAGTACAACATCAGTAAATAATTGCCACACTGCCCTACCTCCACATAGGAAAGACCCACTGACACTGAATGCAGAAGATGATGGAAGCTAGCAAAAAGTGTCTTTTAGGAGAGTTTGCAAAAACTGAATGCAGATCATGCTACAAACTATAAGGAACAGCAGCAGCCTAATACTAAACATTTTAAGCAACTGTTCATAAACACTAGCTGAAATGTCCTTTTAAATATAAATTATGCATTATGCTTAAATAACAAAACCAGAGATCCAGGTTTCAGGTCCTGCTTAGATGCACAGTATTTCTAGCTAAGTCATATAACTTCTACATACCAAATATGCAGTCATACTGCTCTGAATTTACATGTGCACATAACCAAACACTTGGATTTGTTTGATAAACTAAAGCATTAATTTTAGAGTGCTCATATAAAAGTTAGCAACCTTCAAGATAGTATTACCCACTGCTGCCTTAAAAAACCCCAAAAAAACAGCATTCCAAATACTCATATTACAGTGTGTATTGGAACAGCAAAGCTTAAAGAATACCAAACTTCTGATTCTGTTTCCTTCCTCTGAAGCTATTTTAAAATTGAAACATTTATTAAGCTGTAATCAGGAGATGAAAAGAATAGATATGTCATACAAACTGTTTATAAAGCTCTAGCAAATCAAAAGATATCTACTGAAGTTCAAAAACGTACCAGATAAGCAAATAACAAGCTGAACTAACCCACTGGGGAGAAGGTGGGTTTAAAATGATCAGTTTACTGAAACATAAATCAGAATGGTAAAGTTGGAATCCTGTTAAGTGTATACATGCACTCCCATATGGGTGGAGGAGCAAAACGGAAGCAATGCAAAGAGAGAAGATACAACTTCAAGACTTAGAGAAAGTTACAGAAGAGCTTTTACCAGATTTTCTTTTCGCTTAAGACAAAATTTTAGGTTTCTAAGGCCGCTGACAGACATTTAAAGGTATGATGAGATTTGATCCCTAATCCCACCAATCGCTCCTCCTGCCAGGCCACACATGCATGGCAGGACATGCAATTTTGGGACCAGATCCAAGTTGTGCCATACTTGCCAGTGCAGGAGGACCCTGGGAGCACCATCCCTGGCTTACCCTGCACACTTGCAAGTTGAAAGTCAAGTGCCCAACAATCAGCTGATTGTAATCTTGGCCATGGGACTGCACTGGGGGCCTCGACTGTCAAGTCAGTCCAGTGAGAACTGGGGTCTGGAACCAGCCCCAGTGTGGTTCCCACTGGGCCAATAGTCAGCTGCAGTCCCAGACCCAGCTGACCAGAGCTGCCCAGTGCAGGGCTTAAATTCCTTGGGAGTGGGGTTTTTGTTTCATTCTGCCATGAGCCTCCCATACCAAGCTACCCAGTGAGAGCTGTTTGGCATGGGATTTAAAAGTCCCCAGCGGGGGGAAGCCTTTGTTCTCCCACCAGAAGCCTCCGCTCACTGCACCAGACTACCCAGCCAGTGCTACTCTGCACAGGGTTTAAAGACTTGACAAGGGAAGCAAAAAGCTTCGAGCCTTTGCTCCCAGTGCTGGGCAGCCCAAGCAGTGCTGCCCCATACAGGGTTTAAAGTCCCTGTTGGGCTGACACTCAGTTGATTGTTGGTCACTGGCCATATTATATTTAAGGCACCACACAAATGAGCACTAAAAACAATCTACATTATATGTGGAACATTTTTTATGGCCTATTCCCCATTTTATGGTGCGTTGAACATGTTAATCACAGCATAAATGTAACATGCAGAAGGGGCCTAATTGTGCACATACAGTGCTCCCATCTTCTTTTTTTTTCTCCTGACCTGCTTTTTAAGAGGTAAGCGATTTTTTTTCAGGTAGTAACTAGACAAGTGTAACCAAAGAGTTGTAAGTTGTTTATCACAAGTGTCACTGGTAATAGGAGCTAATTTAATGTATCATCTCTTTCCATTTGATGGATTGAAGGGAGAAAAAAAACAACCTTTGCGCATGCTAATTTCTTTTTAAGTTTACTAAAGCCACAATGCTGGGTATACAGAAACTAAAAGATAACATCTGCTAATATATTACAAACTAAAGGTGGCTCCTTTGTGAAGCTAGACTCTACCATGAACAATTTAAAGTATCAGATGCATTTGAAGTACATGCAAAACAAAGGTTCATCCTGAGCAGAATCTGCCCTCCACCCTTCTTTAAGTGGGAAAATATCCTTATTAAGAAATGTCAACACGTTCTCTTTAAGTGGGAGACAAATTACATGCCGGGGTAGGCAACCCCCAGCACGCATGCCACAGCATGACATCTGAAGGCATTTTTCTTGGCACGCATACCTCGGGGCAGATGGTAGGGGAGTCACAAGGGGCCCAATTCTCGTTGTGGCAGTGTAGGCCTACCCCTTCCCCACTGTCTGCCTCCAGGCACATGTTCACCCGCCACTGGCAACTAGCCAGGCCAGGGCTCTACGGATCCTGGTGCAGCTGCTTGCAGCCTCCCCGCCACCTGCTATGAGCAGCCCAGAATCTGTAATGGGTGTCAGGGATTTGCTCAGAGCCTGGGCCACCTGTGGCAGGCAACTAGGAGGCTACAAGTGGCTGCCTAGGGTTTGCAAAGCCCCAGCCTGGCTCACTGCTGCTGGCAGGTACATGTGCGCCTTGGATCAGACAGCTGGGAAAGGACTGGGGCTGCAGTGCCACAAAGACTGGGCTTCTTGCAGCTCCCCTGCTGCCAACATCTTACAAATTGAGATTGCAGGTGTTTTTGGCACTGTACCCAAAAACACTGCTGCTTCCTTATATATGCTAAGATTTCCTTGAGGGGCAACTACAGATCAGAAAGACCTCAACTTCCATACCAATATTGGCTAGTATATCCAATATGTTTGTTATTGTCCTGACTGCTTCCTCTCCCTACCATCAACTGCATCTCCTTATCCTCCCACCAGAAGTCCCTCAATCGCTCCACCAACACCATTCATGGGCACTGTACAGATAAACGATCAAAGTTAGCCATATTATTAGGGAGTCTAACATCAGTAATATGTGCAGAAATTTGGTGCTGCAAAAATCAGTGAGTCTCTGACCCTCCATTAGAACAGGGGTACACACTTGAAGAATGTTTTTCTGAACTGAAATAGAGCTTGCGAGCCTTACTTCCCTGACCGTCTCGACATCACAAAGCCTTGTGGGAATAGCTGTCACAGAAATATTCTGACTTGCCAAAATGCATAACTGGCAAAGAGAACTCCAGGAGATTCCTTTGTTTATAAGCAGTTACTTAGTATTAATGGTTGTGGGATCTTTTAGTCAACCTGGTTTTGAGAGATTAACTACTTGACTGACTGCAGGATTTTGCAGCTTACTGCTCCATTTCCACTCGCACTAAGACTCTCTGTTGATAAAACTCTAGCTACAGTGATTTTCCATACCTACGTATATAAAATATACAAATTATGATGTTACCACAGGTTACCTTACATATAGCGGCTGACTACGAGTATGCCTCAGCTCATTTTGAAGTCCGTGGAAAAATTCTCAAGGACTTCAAATAAATATAGGATCAGAAGCTGAAGGAGCACAAATCTAAGGAGACAAATCTACCTCACTAGAAGAGTCTTCAGAAGATTACCAACATCTTAGCAAAAGGGCATTCTGAAATGTAATATCACGGTGACCATCTGGTGTTGCAGATGCCAAGTGAAGACCCAGCAGGTAACCTGTCAGACCAACACTTTAGTGGTAAACTGAGAAAATGCTTTTACACTGGAAAAATCAGAACACAAATGAATTAGATGCTCATTAACTAAAAGACTCACAGCAAATCACAAGAAGTGAGGCAAAAGCCATGTGCTCCAGAAAGCTCTTTTCAAGACCCATACTGAAGTCCTTCTCCAAAAGGCTCGTTTCTATTAGAGTACTTCAATTCTGTCTCCTAGTTAGACCGGAGAGTAGATGGAGGGTTCTGATCACTGCCCATGTTGTTTAGCAAAAAATTCATTTAACTTATTTAAGAAAACAGGACAATTATCAAAACCATAAGACTTTACATTTTGCTGTTACTGTGAGTGTCTAAGACAGTGGCTATCAACATTTTTTGGACTCAAGGAACCCCTCAATAGATTCAAGGCATCCCTCAGAAAATGCCAGCTCTTTGTTTTCACTTGTTTTTTGGACAACAGAAAAATAATAAAACAATTTGTCAAAGTCCATACCAGACCAGAAAGTGTTTGACACTATGGATTCCTCTTTGAAATCTCTGGGTTTATGCTGTGAATCGTGTTGGCACATCTAACACACAGCAACCTTGAAAAAATGTGAGGGCACCCCAAAGTGTTGTGACACCCTGGTTGATAATTGCAGGTCTAAGGACATTCCTCTGCATTTTGTTTGCTGTTTTGGACTACTGCAACAGTTTCTTTTTTCTTCTTTGGTTTTGGTTTCAGCATCAGAGTCTCATTTGGGCTAAAGCTTCGATTTGTCCTTGATGAAATGTAAATGGTCAATTCCCCCATTAGTCAAACTCAGGCTATATAATTTATTCCAAATTCTATTCCAAATTCTAATCTAATGTGACATTGTGAATTACCTCCATTTGCTCTGAAATCTAGATCTGATGATATAAAGTTAACAGCTGCCTACACTTCCATTCATAAATCCTGCTTTTGCTGTTCAGTGCTCAATGTCAGGCCACAAGTGTGTTTTGTTCCTGGATCTCCTCTAAATTGACAGAGGATGATAAGACTGGGAAGCATCCACTCTTGGATCATTCATACTTTCCCCAAGAACAATTTTCTGGAAGGCATGGGGCCTGATGGTTACAATTTTGCATTAAGATATGTGCGTACTATCATTTTATGGCATGGAATTAAGATTTTACATATAGCTATTAAAAAGAGCACTGTTTGCACTCTACATCTAGGTTAATTAGTCTAGCAAATCAATCTATTCTGTACCTTTAAAAACAGCTCTATGACTTGGCTGTTGTGTGGAGTCAACCACTGGAACAGTGTTAATAGCAGTTGCTGTAGCTAGAGGAATCTGGCATCTGTAAGCTCAGCAGCAGCTTCAAACACACAGATCTGATTTCTCTAGAAGCTCGACAGCAAATACCCACATACACATTGCTCATTCTTAAAAGTAAGTTTTGAGACTTATATAAGCTAAGAATTTTTTCACTGTTTTTCTATTTTTCACACAGCCTCAGACAGCAATATTTCTCTGAGAACTCTGAAAGAGGTCAGATGCAAGGGCAAATAAGTTAATGGTGAACTACAATGTAGGGGTGCTCCGACAAAGATTTTCTTGGCCAATACTGATAGCCAATGATTAACCAATCATATCAGCCAATGCCGATCTGATAACCGATGTGTAGTAATAGTGCAAGGCATTTTAAGCTACTGACATAAATAAACCTTTTTTTGTTTTGCATTTAACACACACACGGCTCCTGCCTGCTCCGGCCCTCAATAAAGAAACAGTGACCGACCGCCTTATTCCCATGCACGTCATCCCTTCACCCACGGCTCCTACCCACAGCACAGTCCTGCTCCCTGCACACCTTGTGCTGCCATCCCTGGGTAGGCAGGGTGGACCCTCATGCAGACAGCAGCGCCAGGCACATTTGAGCCCCAGAACACGGCGCTGCCTCAGCACTGGCAACCCCTGCGCAGCCAAGCTCCCGTGGCCACCAGGAAGAAGCCACTTTTGCAAAGGCACCCAGTAAAGCAGAATGTCACTCACACGATGCCTCACCCCACCCACACACAGCCCAACATTTCCATAGCAGTCCCAGGCGCATGCATCATTGCCATGGCAGCGGCAGCAGGAGCTGGTAATGGTCCCTTTGTTGCAGAGCTGTGACAGCTCCCTGGCACCCCCTCCTCCTCCCACTGCTCACCAGAAACCGTAGTCTGCTGTGGGCTCAGAGCAGTGGTGTAGATCACCAGGGTGCTCCAGACACGCAGCCATAATTATCGGCTACAATGGCCAAAAAAGCTGACAGTTGATCACGTCACTTCTCCTTTTATTGGTGCTGATCTGATAGCCAACTGATATATTGGTGCACTGCTACTACAATATGTCTACAAGTTGTATTGACCTCCCTAAGAATTCTTCCACTTCTAGCAACATTTCCCTCCTATATTCCAAATAGGTAGTATCCAAATAATTCTGATAATCTCTAACATGCCTAGTAAACCAGGTTACATATCAGATGCCTCCAAAAGTTTAGAGATGCCTCAAAAGGTATCAGCCAAGAAAGTCTAAAATTACCACGGCTTTTTTAAATGAATAAATATATAAGGTATGGATAACCTTCAAGATGCAGAAAAGTACTCACTGCTGCACAACCCAGTATCAACTAATTTCTTATTTAAGTTCTTTCGCCTTAATTATCACATCTTTCGAAGCTCTCTTCTGGTTTTCATCAGCCGGTTTTCACACTCACCTTCAGAACTATCCAACCTACACAAAACTAACATACTTTAAGGCTTCAGCTACACTGGGAAATTCAACCAACGAAAAGTGGGTTAACTGTTTGGGAATAGTCACTTTAATTCCAAAATACCATGTCTGCACCAGAAGCTATTCTTGAATAGTTGCAGTAGAATAGCTTATTGCATTACAGCTATGCCACTCCATTTCCCAGGTGAAGAAATCTTAACTCTTACTCAGCTACAGCCTGGTTAATTATTTGCTGCGCCTGTTCACATACTCAGCATTCCACACCCAAAGTCTACCCTAACAGATGTTGTAATCGTCCCCCCCTCAAAAAAGCAAAAAACCAAACCCCAAAACCATCACTTTGACAGGGGGGCAATCTTGGGGCCACCTCAGCACTGGCCTGCCCACCTGTCTAAGTAGGGGAGTCCACCCAGGATTGC
This sequence comes from Crocodylus porosus, assembly GCF_001723895.1. Taxonomy (NCBI): domain Eukaryota; kingdom Metazoa; phylum Chordata; order Crocodylia; family Crocodylidae; genus Crocodylus; species Crocodylus porosus. The sequence continues at coordinate 35,449,600 of NW_017728931.1, forward strand.
CTGCCACAACTTATAAAAGACTGCTGTAAAATGCAAGAGGCTGCCTATTTTACTGCCCCCATGCCAGGGGCACTGTACACAACTCCAACCTCCCCTTGTGTCCCATGCCTCACAGATGGCATCCACTATGTGGCTTTAGCCCCACACTGGGCCCCAAAGTCTGGTGTTCAAACCCCACTGGATCCTTCCTAATCAGGCAGACTCAATCCCTGCCATCGTGCAAGGCTGTCAGCTCCCTGGACCTCTTTCCCTCTCGCCTCTGGGAAATTTGGCCACACAGGCCCTGGCCCACCTCAAAGCCAGTCAGAATCCCAAGCCCCCTGGCTCTGGGTGTCCCTCGTGGTGGCCACTCTAGCCCTTTTGACTATCCTGGTCCTGGCCCCAGCATTGACCAATCAAGGGTTTTGCCTAGCTTCTCACACAGCTCGCCCACTCCCTCTCACACGGGCTCGCTTTCTTGGTCCCTACTACCAGGTAATGCACCAGGGTATGGGGTCTGGGGTTTTAAGGTGCCCCTACCTGCCTTTTACTGGAGAGGCAACTTGGCCTAGTATTTCTGAGGAGCTCCCCACAATGAGTAGCCCCACCAGGCCATCCTTCCCCAGCAGGGTGCAGTTTTCTGTCATACCCAGGACCAGGAACCTCCTGCCATCCCCACTGCTCCTGCCCTTACCTCCAAGGTGTTGTGAGCAGCAGCTCAGCCAGGTGTTGTTCTTTGGCTGCTTGCAGCAGCCTGCTGCCTCAGCCCTGAAAGCCTGGATCTAAAATGGCCACCTCATAAGGGTTGGCCCACACCTGCCAGCTGCCTGCTCTCAGTCTTAAAGTGGCAGACACCAAAGGTGCTCTGCCACACACCTGCCCCCTTAAAATGGCAACTGGGGGAGATCTCCCTGCTGCTTACCATGCAGGCTCAACCGTTGCCTGCCACAGCCCACTAAGTGGTGAGCGCCCCGATGGTGCTCCACCACAACCACTCCAAAGGTTTTTAATTTGAGGCAATGAGACTCAGATGCAGAACAGGAATATGGAAATTCTCTAAAGGATAAATTAACTCAGCATTAAGACTGGAAACATTTTGAAGAAAGAAACAATTCTAAGCTTAATATCTAAAGGAAAGCGAAATAGCCCTAACAGTACTTGAAGGGGAAGAAATAAAAATACACACACACACCCCCCCTTCCATACGAGAGTCATATTTTCATTCTAACAATACAGATATAGAATACTAATAAAAATATAGTCCAGAGCAATTATCAAATGCCATTACATTATTAAAAACAACTGTAAGGAAAGGAACGTCTTGATGCCCATCTTGCTGGGATCATTTGATCCCAGCATTCTTTCCTGCCCAAGTGCAGAGAAGCTGGACCTGATGATCTTCCAGCCCCTAACAACTACGAAACTAATATTGTAGGAACATAGTCCATAAAAAAGGATAGGAAGAAGAGTTAGACAGGTTTTGTCCCACTCAGCAGCCAGTTAAGTTTCAATTGCGTCCAGAAATCTTTACATACAATTGACATTGTTTTCCTTCACACATCACAGATAAAAAACAGCAAATGAAGTCAAATCTGGTAACATGTCCCCCAATAGCATATTTCCAAGGAATGGAGGTGCCCTTCCAGAGACAGCCTGACTTAACTCTTTTCTAATGTTTATACAGTTCACAACTCTGCCCCTTTGTGTTTGCTTGGTCAAACCATCACATTCCTTTGATTCTGTCAAAAGCAATAACCTGGTCCCCAGTGAAATTACTTATGTTCATACAGTATGACACAGACATGAAAGAAGCCTCAAAAATTATATTTTAAAAACCAAATTCTGATCAGTTCAGTCACTAATAACTTCAACAAAAAAGTATCTGGGATTTTACCAACAAGTCTAAAATTACAGCGAACACAGAAGTACAATACAGAAAGAACAGTGCTAACAGCTGCTAAAAATTATTCACCAATCAGCAACAGGCTATCAGACCTAACACAACATTCTTTTTTTTCCAGTAACCTCCCCAAAACACCTCTAGACATGACTCAACACTAAATGAAGTTGCAAGTCCTATTCCAACTATGCAAAAGATAGCAACTTAAAACTAGTGATACTGTAGTTTATTACTTTTAATATTTTTTTACTAAAAATACAGAGACCAATACCCTTCAAAGGATAAAGTAGAAAACAAGCAAGCATACTTATGCTGACTTTAAAAAATTGCTTTAAACCACCAATTATATGGGATAAAAAAGGGATTTTTGTCAAGATTCAGGCTGTGGGGCCTGTCACTGCAGCTGGTGAAGTGCAGCTCCAGAACCCAGGGAATTAACACCGCTGCCACTTGCCCTTCTTCCTTTACAATCACTGAATTGAGAACTTGTGAGAAGGCCCATGGTCTGGTGGATCCCACACACAAGGTGAATGAATGTGACACCCTCGCTCTATCACACGTATGTGCTCAGTCCTACCACAAGCTGTAGCATCTCGCCCTTTGGACCTTCCTTTTTATTTGTTCCAATTTGTGGCATCTTCTGTTTTTAAGTCAAACAGAGAATTATAGCACAAAGGGGACACCATCATACCCTGGCCACAGACATCTTTAAAATGAAGTTAATGACAATGCAGAAACAGAAAAGTGAAGACCTAGTGCAGGGAAACATATCTATCAAAACTTCTAGATTTCGTTACCAAAAAAATGTAAAACCCTTAGAATGGAAGATCTGACAGTGGATAACAATGGAAGAGCAGAAAAAAGGATATCAGGAAAACTATAGTAAAACTTTACAGAAGAAAAGGAGGCATGCAAAAGAATAATTGCCCCACAAGACTTGGCAACTAGTTGAAGGATATTAAAAAATGCTAAGAAACTCCTGAATCAAATCAAGGGATGAAAAATTCCAGGGAGACCATGCATACAATAGGAAGGAAGGATAAAAGAAAAATTTAACCTGAGAAAATGAAAGTAGTGCCCTAAAAGTACATTTTGACCCAAGAAGATAAAAGTACTGCCTTAGAAAAAAAAAGGCAAAAAGATGGTTTACTAAACAGTGCAGTTAAAGTGGTTAAAAAGCTAACTGGACCAAGCCAATTAAGATAAAAATGGAGATATGATCAAACTAAAAATAAATCAAAACAAAATTTTAGAAATGGAAAATTAATTTTGATCCATTTTACATACCCTAGAGACATGCTCTTGAGAGCAAAGGTATGCAAACCAAGTAAAAAAGAAATAAGAAAAATCATTAAAGCCTTATAAAATTGAAAAGCTCTCAGGATAGACTGGACTTTGGCTACGGTATTGAAGACAGAATATCCAAATTCTACTGGAACCATTGGGGTAGATCCAGGGGGATGAAGTAATATGGATGGACTCCCTCTTTTCTTCAACCATGCAGAGGGAGCAGTAGCCAGGTGGTCTCTCAGGGGTCAGAAGGGGAGTGACACAGAGCCACACACTAGATGCTTAGCTTACCTAAAGTGGGACATATTTCCTTAGTGGAAGACCTGAGGTAGACATGGGCATAAAATCCAAGAGAAAACAGACCCTTTTCGGTACTGTCCTGTGTACCATATTGTTATAAAGTTGAGCCCACATTTTCAGGTTCAATTTTGGGGAAACAGATTTTTTTTCTCCTGACTATAGGTCAGCTGAACTGCTATTGCCCTTACAAACTCCCACAAAAGAATGAAATAACCAAGAAAAGAAAAGGACAGAAAAATTAAACGCACTAAAATACTTCAATAGAAACTGCAGTGAATTTTTTTTTTTTTATTGCGTGCATAAAAAAATTACGAGTAAAACAGGCAGGACTGTCAAGGACCCAATTACATGTTGACTCAATTATAAAAGCTGCAAGATTTATGGTTTCATAGATTTCATAGACACTAGGAGCTGGAAGGGACCTCATGAGATCAGCAAGTCAGAGGCAGGAAGCCCGCTGGGGTCAAATGATCCCAGCAAGGTAAGCAGCATCCACTTTTTGAATGACTCCAGAGTTCGAAGGAAAACAAAACACATACTTCTAATGAGAAAAATACCGTTATTTCCTTGACATAAAAAGTATCAGCGTTATTCTCTTTATGCCACAGCATCCTACCCTGGGAGAACTTTTAGTTGTCCATCTACAACACCCCCTAGAAATCCGTTTTGAAGCTAATGCATTCCAAACACACTCCTGCACTGTATAAGCATGGACTATGTCAACCCTCTTCATCAGCATTTACCTGAGGCCACTGGGTAGGATCATATGGAAAGCTGGAGAGAGGTGCCATCTTAGATTACATTAAAGACACCCAACTTTCTCATCTTTTCATTCGACTCAGGCCCTGCACTCTTGGTGCCTGGATATGAGCTGGGGGCTGGATACAAGTGAACCAACTGAAGCTAAATCCAGACAAGATGAAGGTGATAGCAACTGGCGGACCTCATGATCTGTGGGGTACAGGCACACCCATCATTGACAGGGGTCAACCTCCTTTTTCTCACTCAGGTTAGTATCTTTTGGATGCTCATCAGGAGGGAACCTAGAAATCTGTTTGCCGTGGAAAAATGCAGACAAACACAGAATTTGCATTTTTACAGAGACTCTTCAGAATCACTGGGGGGGGCAGAAAAACCTGTATTAAAAATAAAATGCTGGCTCCCCAGTGGAAGACAGAGGTTCTCTCAGCAGCCTGCTATGGGGAGAAGCTACAGGCACACAATTAAGCTGCCTAGATAGTGGCACCCCCTCCCTCCTCCTCCCTCTGTACTGAGTGGCTGGGAGCGCTGCCTGTCATGCTGCCCTGCCCATTTCCATCAATCAGAGATGAGGTCACATGAACAACAGCCCTCTTGGCCAATAAGGAGCAAGGGGCAGAGCCCTTCAGCCAATCAGTGTTGTTGAGGTGGGGCTCGCTGTGGAAAAATGCAGATTGTTAGGGTTTCTTAATCAGAGAATTGGGGGGGGTGGCATTTATCATGGAAAACTAGGATCCATGCTCAGATTACAGCAGTGGCTAGACGATCAACTCCATGTAGTGAGAAGGCTATGTTCTTTCATATTCAGATTTTTTCACCAATGTCCATGCTTTTGTAATTCTAGCCTACTGCAATGCACTCTAGATGAGCTGCCTTTGAGGACTGCCATGAAGCCTGGTGCTCACTGTGGTAGCCCACCTTGATGGGGTAGGCTGACAGAAGCAAATTACTCCAGTGCTCTAGTCAGCAGTGCTTTCAGTAGCTTTCTCAGCACAAGTATAGAGGTGCTGGTTTTAACGTATTAAGGACCTAAACAGTCTGGGAATTACATATCAAAGGGACCAGCTTCCCTTATGTTACATCACCATCCCTAGGGTGGGCTGTGAACAACATCCTGCAAATACCATCTGTGCACCAGTTGTACTTGGCAGAAGTATGTGGGAGGATATTCTTGGTATAGTCACTCCTCAGCTCTGCTACTCCCTCCCCCTTGTGGTCTGTCAGCCCAAACCTTGGACATCTTCACGAAGCACTGTAAGACCCTTTTATCCAAGCAGACTTTCAGCAGAAAGGGTTAGGTCTGGGGGCATTACCTGGGAAGTCTGTTCTATTATATTGTATATTAATATTTTATCTTTTTTTAAAATAATTTATCAGGTTCATATTTTAAGCTGCCCTGAGCCTCTTTAAAGACCTGAATTTTAAAGGATGTGCAGGCAGTACCAGGTGCAAGAAGCAACTCCCCAGTTTGCTTCTATCACCTCCTGGCTGGGCAGCATGCATTTGTCACACTCCAGCCAGGTATCTGTAATGTTGGCCTGCTCACAGCTCTTTATTTTTTGTAGTGCTGTATATTTTGCAGCATTGCAAAAATAACATCAAGAAGGGGCCATAAGTTCCTTACTGTCCATCTGTCATGGAGTCCTGGGGGGGTGGTACTCACTTGGGACCTCTGTGGCATTGTCTGGTTTCTGAGTGCCTCCTAAAGCAGTCCTGGGCATGGCTTCTGTGGGGGGAAGCCATTCTGAGACCCTGGCCTTTTAGTCCCCAAACCTTCCTGGGTGTCCATGGCCCTGACTCAAGAAGCTAGCTTCCAATTCAACTTATGAGAGAGGGACTTTAATCACTTATTGGAGAGATCAAGTGCAACCCAAAGTTCCGAGCAGCAAAACAGAGAGCTCCTCTTCAACAGAAGCATGTCCTGAGGCAAAGGCCACCCACCTAAAGATTATCTGCCCCCTGCAAAGGGTTAAGCAGTCCCTCTGCCTCCAAGCCAATCCAACCTGCATGGCCCTGAGCACCCTCAGCAGTCCCTTCACAGGCCACACAGCCAGGGTCCCTAAAACTGCTCCACTAGTGTCTGTCCACACACACTTCTGCCAGGCAGACACTCTCGTTGTTTATACAGCCATGCCCATGTCAAACTTATCTCCTTCAGCTTCCACAGAAGACCACTGGGTGTCTCCCATGCCCACCTTGTTGATGTGTCAACAAGACCATTCAAGTCCTTGTAGAAGGACATGTCTTCTGTTAGTAGACCAGGAACTCTAACTTCACAGACTCTTTAACTTAGTCTTCCTCCTGTATAAGTTAGTCAAGGGAAATGGAGATGCGCAATCATATTGTAACATGAACACAGAAATGTTATCATAAAATGCAGAGTCTAGTACCGATTTTCCCTCTGAATGGATTCAAAAGTTCATATGCTTCAAAAGTTCCAGGCCAGTAAATGTTCTGCAACACAATCACTGCTCTTCCCTTTGGGTGGCTTGGCCATAAAACAGTAGATGGCATCTGGGAGTTTCAGGGCCAAGGTTCCCATCCACTTCCCGTTCCTCCTCATCAGACAGACTGTCACATCCCCAGATTCCCGAACACCCTCCTCAGAGGTATCCACAGTTAGAAAGGGGTTATGGTGGGGTCCCCCCACCTAAAACTGAGTACGGTACAATTTCTTTAAGGCAGCACGTGGCACAGGGGAATCTCCCAAACACTCAGGGGGGGACTTTTCACAACTTATATTGTAATAAAAATTACTTGGGGGCACAGGGGCATGCTAGCTTTGGGTCTTTTGCTGGGCTGAGCACTACCTGCTGTTTCTCACTGCCATGTTCTCACTGTAAATGCAGCAGTTTTCCTTGTGCCACAGAACTGTGATTAACCAGTCCTTTCACCCCAAAGCCTGAGATCCAAAGCCTCCCACATGCCACAGGCAGGGCCACAGGACTTGGTTGCAAGCCTGTTTCCATCATCAATATGCTGACTCTCTCTCTTTTACACATGTGTGCTCACACATGCACATACTCATATAGGTGTTGCCAGGGAAGGAAGGTTTCCAAAATGGTAGGATGGACTTCCATAGTTTTAATTTTGACCAGTAGAGTGCGAGCTGGTGTCCAGAGCTTCAGCAGAATTACTGTATTGCTGCTGGAGGTGCTAAAACCACCAGAAACAAAAGAATGTTTACGTGCACCTACCACCTCTGTCATTAAGAGAGGTTGTATAATGTTGCCAAAAGAAATAAAGGCTACAGCCACCAACAGAAGAAGCCATGTGTGCAAGCATACAAGCTTCTGCTGCCACAACTACAGTTCTAGCTGCTGAACTTTGAAGGAAACAAGACCTCTCTCTTTAAGCCTGTGTTGTACAATACTTTTGTATACCTAGACAGTTTATGCTGTGGATCTAAAGTTTTCAGCCCCACTGATGCAGGGTCAGTATGGCTCCGTATGTTATATTTTTAGTGATTTTTTCCATTAGGAAATCCAAAAAAAAAATCACATTAAAAAAACATTCAAGAGGAAGAGCTAAGCACTCAAATTTAGGAAATACTAAAACCAAGGTTGCTTATAAAACATTAATTCTGTCCACTTGTGCATGTGTATTATGACAGAGTCTAATTACATGTTCACAGTTTCATATAGGATCCCTTTCATTCAGTATACACTGACGGAACATGAAGAAACAAATTAAGAAACAAATCTGCATTCAATTTATGATTTGGATGGTGCATTGTAAAATAATGCAGTAGACTACAAGTAGGCAACCCCCATCACCCATGAGAGAGCATGGCATGCGCACCTTGAGGGTTGCCTACTTGAGTCCACCAATATTTTGGTTGCATATCAGATCAGCACCAATAAAACAGAAATTTACATTACCAGCTATTGGCGTTTTTTGGCTGTTATACCTGATATGTTTTCTGATAAATATAATTACAGTAAAAGCTGCCTTAACTGGCACCTTACAAGCTGGCATGCTCTATTAACAGGCAAGCTGGCTTGTAGGGTAAAAGAGAAACTGGAAGTGCCCACTGTGGCAGGCTGCATGGGTCCCGCTTCCCTGTCCCTCAGGGCCTGCAGGAGGGGCGGCAACACCCCGGACACGAAGGGAGAAGTGGCGGCCCAAACAGGCAAAGACTCCTGTTCGGGGCTCTCAATTAACCAGCATATTTTTTTATCCAGCACCCCTCATTCCCCACAGATGTCAGATAACAAAGCTTTTGCTGTAATTATGCTTTCTGGCAGAGGCCCCTGGATCCCTGGGGTCCCTCAGAAAATGGCACGTTTCCCCTTGAAGGAGGGCAGCTTTCTAGCCTGCAAGGGGGCCTACTTGGAGCTGCCAGGACTGAGACACAGGGGGCGCTGTGTGCATGTGCACAGCCACACACATGGATATGGCCAGGAAAACAGTCAGGCAGCATGGAGAGCAGCTCCCTGCAGGTAAGTATATGCAGGAGAAGGAGTATGGGAGAGGGAAGGGATGTTGGGGTACAGATCAAGGCCCCCATGGTGAGGGAGGGAGTTAGGCAGGGGAGGGACTGGGGGCACTCCTCAGAGCCACAGGTAGCTCATCCAGGGGCTTTGGGGTGGGGAGGCAGCTCCTTGCCACTGTGCACAGCCCCCAGGGGAGGCATGAGGAGCATGTGCCCCCTCAGATCTGTACACGGGACAGATACGGGCTGCCCACTGTGGGCTTGGGGCTCTCTAGTTTGCTGCCTTTGTCCCAGGAGTCACACGCCGGCCATGTGCCCCCTGCCGACCCGGTAGCAGTGAGGGTGGCAAGTTGTGCCTCCTACTGTCAGACAGGCAGGGGACACATGGGCAGTGCAGGACTCCCAGGCAAAGGCAGCAGAGCAGAGATTCCCAAGCCCACAGTAGGCAGCCCGCATCCACCCTCACCCCACTCAGCTCTGCCCCGCTTGAAAGCATCCCCACACTTAAAAATGGTGGTGGCAGTGCTTGAACTACAGCTCATTCAATTAACTTTAATTCACGTGACTCCGCTGCCATTTTTAAGCACCGGGACACTGATGCATGTGATGCGGAAGACTGCTGGAGCACGTCAAAGAAAAAAGGTTTATGTCAGTACATTTTAAAGTACTGACATAAATCAACCTTTTTTTTTTGTGCTCCAGCAGTCTCCAGTGTCGCATGTAAACAAATTGGTTATCAGATCATATTGGCCAACATGGCTGGTTAATATAATCAGCTATCGGTAACGGCCAAGAAAATCTTTATCGGTGCACCCCTACTGCCTACTCCTATAGGCACAGCGGACAGCGGGGGATTCGTGAAGGGCCCGATCCTTGTTGTGGCAGAGCAGGTCCAGTCCCTTCTCTGCTGTCCACCTTGAGGCATGCAAGCACCTGCCAGCAATAAGCCAGGCTGGGGCTCTGCAGACCCTGGTGCAGCTGCCTGCAGCCTCCCTGCTGACTGCTGTGAGCAGCCCAGGCTCTGTGGTGGGCACACACACCGTGGGGTGGATAATGGGAAAGGGACCAGGGCTGTGCTACCACAGCAAGGATAGGACCCCTCACGACTCCCTTGCCATCCACACCGGGATGCCAACAAGTCAAGGTCGTGGGTGTTTTGGGCAATAGACAAATCAAGTAGGGTCAAAAAATACAGAAATTATCCATTTAATAAGCTCTATCTATCCTGTGAACTGAACATGACACAGACCCACTGAAAATAGTATACAAGTACATAATTAAAAACGAATATCAAAATTCATATGCCTATGGGGTTTAATTAAGAATGTATAGGAAGCCTTTAGTCTGGCATCTCCTAAATTCTAAGTCCTTAGTTCAGCAACTGATAAGTTAATTTCATATAGATTTTAACATACTGTATCTCACCAGTGCAGTAACACCACAGAGATTTCTAGCAAATGCACATCCATCTTTCCTCTGCCCTCCACTCCCCCACACTTATTTTCCTATTAAAAAAAAATCAAAGTCAGCACAACAAAAACTGATGCTACATTTATTTAGTCTATGGTGACAATACAAGTACATGGAGAAAAAACCCTCATCCTAGATATGAGTATGAGCCTGGGACAGGTGGCAGCTCAACTCCAGCTTTCGCCTCAGGTTCAGGGTTGAAGCCAGAGCTGATCTGCTCTCTGCCTTAGACCTGGAAAGCTGATTTGGCAGGGAAGGGAGCATGCAGCAGGGGGAAACATGAGGGGGAATACAGGATGCATGTGTGGGGGGGATCCTATACCCTACCCCCTACCCCCCATGTCTGTGCCTGTCTCCCTACCCTTTGATTCCCCCACACTGCAACCCTCCCCACCCCCTGCTTTGGTTCTGGTCCCTCCAGCCACAACCTGGTCTCGCCAGTAGCTGACACTACTTCTTCCTGGCCAGACTGAGCTCAGCCAGGTGAGAGCTGCCACAGTTGCTGACTGCCTCAGAACAGCAATGCTCATCACCCCCCACCCCCAGAGCAGCTGGAGGGACAAATGCAAGATGACCTTCCAATAATTAGACTTTATACCTGAAAAATTAAAACAAATTTATAACTTTGTATAGACAATGTATAGGCTCTTATTATTGGGGGGAGATCATCTTAAATTTGAAGTCATCTTGGATGTAGGTAAATATAGCAATTTTAAAAAATTATTTGCAATATTAGCATTCCATCAACAAAATATTATCTAAACATTTTCTACTGATGTAACTCTCACTCAAAACACTTCTTTCTATTATATTCCGCTTTAAGGCTGAAATGCTTGAAACCTGGACCCTGTCAGAAATCAACTGATTTTTTTTTAAGGATAGTAAAATCCCTTTAGCTAGTTCTGAAGTGCAAAAGAATAAAAACACTAATTTTCAGGACATGATAAGGCACAGTATGCTAACAGACTATAATTTAATTTTTATGTGGTTTTGCTTTTCCTGACTCATTTTATTTCATAATTTCAGGATTAGTACTATATAAATGTGTTTAATTCAGAAATAATTGTTGTTTCTTGTTAACTACTAATCTTGCAATTTACTCGATAAGATCCTAATCTATTTCCCAAAGAAGTCAACAAAAAGATATCTATGGACTTAATTTGGACCAGGCTCATATTAATTTTGCAAATGAAATGATGAAACAGAAATAACCTGTTTGCTGGCTACGTATATCTATCTTCTGTCTTTAACATACCTAGTTCTTTGAAAATACAAGAATTTGATTTCCAAGACAAAAAAAAAAAAAAAGCCTGTGGCAGACTATTGGAAGAAGTAAAGATGTCAACCACTGAATCAGAATTCAGGACCTGAGAGTGAGTTTCAAGAAAAATGCCACAGATTCCTTCTGGTCAGGACAGAACAACAAAAACAGATTCTTGAGAGACATGGTTTGTGTGTAAGTTCAGTCAATTAAGACACATTCCCACAAAGTATACAAGTAAGAATTTGAAGTGTCATTTAGGAACCATTTACTAGCTGACAAGATTTAAGTCAAGAAAGAAAAGACAACAGAGAAAGAATTCATTAGACCCTCATCCTCTCATTTATGGACTGAAGGAACCTATAAAATATACTAACCTATTCTAATGGTTAGTTGCATACTATAGCTTCCCCATTCAACCATGGTTTTCAGACCTAAAGACTGAGCTCTGCCTCTACTGTCCATGGACAGACTAGTACATCTAATAGCAAGTTAGGACAAAATGAAGCTGAATACACTCTTTAATAAGTTGTGGTAGGGGAGAAAGGAAAAACGATACTCTTCACATGCCAGCTGAAATCAAGGGCTCTTTAGAACTCTTATGAACTTATTTCAAGTAAGCAAAGTAGAGGTGCACCAATATATTGGTTTGACATTGGATTGGCACTGATACAAAGAAAATTTACTATATCAGAAATCGGTCACATCAGGCCAATAATTTGGCCAATAAATGGCGCATGCATGTGTGCAGCCACAGTGCAGGACAGGCAGCAAGGTGCACAGCCCATCAGCGTGGAGAATTGCTAAGTCTGGTGTGGTGGAAGGGAAGGGAAGGGAATGGAAGGGAAGGGAATGGAAGGGAAAGGAAGGGATATGGGGAGGGGCAGATCAAGGCCCCAGCAGTGAGGGAAGAGTGGGACTGGGGCTAGGGCAAGCACTACCCAGCTGGGGCGGGGTGGTAATGGAACGGTGCCATGGCTTGTCCAGGGAGTGCAAGGTGGGGAGGGGGCTCCTGCTGCTGCTCCACACTGCTCAGCCAGGAGCCACTGGTCCAGCAGCTTATCTGGCGCTTGCCTGCTTGTCCGGCTGCTCCCACCACTGCTCTTGCCGCTGTCCAGGAGGGCAGGGTGCCACCAGATTTGCGTGGGGTGGGCACCAAACTCTTTCTGGAGGGGTGGGCTGCAGCCACAAATTCACCATAGCTCCTTCCCAGTACAATGCAGCCCTGCCCTGATGGGAAGAGCTTAGCACAGCCCTAGCCCCAGCCTGCCCTGCACAGATCCGGGGGCACATGACCCCCATGCCCTCCTGGATGAGTGGTAGGAGCCACCAGACCAGTGGCTCCTGGCCAAGAGGTGCATAGCAGCGGAAGCCACCCCCCCCCCCCGCACCCCTGGACAAGCCATGGCATTGCCCCGTACCCCACTTGCCCCAGCTGGACAGCTCTTGTCCCAGCCCCATGCCTCCCTCACTGTGGGAGCCTTGATCTGCCCCCCCCATGTCCCTTACCTTTCCTTCCCTCCGTTTCCCTCCCCCTTCCACCACACCAGACTTACCAGCTGGAGGCAGCTCTCCACACTGCTGGGCTGGGTATCAGAAATCGGATTGGTATGGGTCGATATGCATCCTTAAAAATCGTCTATCAGTATCAGCTGCAAAAATCTCTATCGGTGCACCACTACAGCAAAGCCTACTTTAAGCCAATCCATAATTCCAGTGTAAAGTTCATAGCATTTAATACATTCAATTGCTATAGTTATTAGCGGGATATTTGTGTTTAATTGTTTGATCAAGGAAAAAAGTAAAGATTACTTGAACTCAGTTAATTGTATTTGATGACTAACACAATGGGCATTTCAAAAGAAAAAAAAATTAAGTGTGAAAAAAGCTTCCGATGAATAATGTGTAAGCAATGGATTCTACCTCTTGTTCCACTGTGAAATCAGCTAAACATAGAATGTATATCTACTCAAGTCACAAGTCTGAAGACATGCTTTAATCTGAACTTTAAGGAATACTCTTGTGTATACAGACAGTCCTTGACTTACAACATTTTGAGTTACAATGTTTATAAATTGACACCCTGTTTTAACTTTATGACGTTAATTTCGACTTCACAACACTTGATCCGAGGCAACGCCACACCAGCGAACAAGTTTGCTGCGTCGCTCATCTCCCTGGAGAACACTGTCCAAATTTCCTTGAACACTTTCTTTAAGAAAAGAGACAAGACTCCAGAAATACCTGCAGCCAAAACTCCTGAGAAGAGTCCAAACAAGAACCCTTCAAAAAGTCTAACCAAGAACCTTTCAAAAACTCCAGCAACGTCACCTCAAAGAAGTCCTTCCAAATCAATATGATTGTTATTTACAATATAAATACATTAATGTAGCTGTATTACTCATCTATAATTGTGATTATATCTTCAATGTGATGCTGCGGCCAGTAGAGCAAGCAAACCACTGGTTTGCATCCATAGATGCTTCTCAAGTAAGTCCCAGGATGTCATTCTCCCATTGTACTCTGCCTTGGTGAGGCCGCAGCTGGAGTACTGCATCCAGTTTTCATAGTTTCATATAGTTTCATAGTTTGTAGGGTTGGAAGGGACTTGAGCAGATCATCAAGTCCGACCCCCTGCCATGGCAGGAAAGAGTACTGGGGTCAAAC
>NW_017728931.1:35464449-35469647 GCF_001723895.1 Crocodylus porosus
AGCGCCCCAAGGGATGACAAATGGTTATAAACTCCTGCAAGACCATTTTAGGCTGGACTTAAGGAAGAATTCCTTCACTGTCCGAGCCCCCAAGGTCTGGAATAGCCTTCCACCTACATTGGTGGCAATGTAGGTGGTTCATGCACCTACATGCCTTCATGAGAAATTTGGATGCTTATCTTGCTGGGATCCTATGACCCCAGCTGATTTCCTGCCCCTTGGGCAGGGGGCTGGACTCGATGATCTTCCAAGGTCCCTCCCAGCCCTAATGTCTATGAAATCTATGAAATTGATCAAGTACAAATTTCTGGGGTACTATGGTGAAAATAGGGTATAGGGCCTTGGTTCAGAAACCAATCTCCCATTTATAACATTGTTTCTTATGAGAAAATGGGTTCCGAGTTACGTTTTGACTTAAAACGTGGTTTTCAGGAACCAATTGTGTTGCAAGTCCGAGGACTGCCTGTACTTCCGCAGGAAAGCAATAAAATAAAAAATAATAAAAGATAAGCATCCAGCACTGGAAACCCAGGAATATACTACTGTCTACACTAAGCATAGCACAAGTACATCAATCTCCTTTTAAAGAAAAACAGAGAACCTGAAGAATACACAAAACAGAATTTGAATGGACGTGATAACTACTGAAGAGTACAAATTTATTTTTTTCCTATCATTTCAGACTTTGAGCATTTTATAAATCTGATGTGGACCAAAATAATTCATAAAATACTTAATTAACTGAACAATTACTATATCTGATCTGAATTATATATATATGACAATTCTGGTGCTGTCAAAAATAAGGAAGAGACATTAAACATCTTGAAGCCATACAGATTTAATGTGCATCAGACATCAACTGGACAGAAGAATAAGATCATCTCTAAATGGGTACATTAAATTGATTCTGCTTGGAAAAGTACATCACATACAATTTTAAAGGCTGACCCTGAATGAATTCCAAGTATCAGATAGAAAAAATAAAAGCTTTTCACGAGTAGAAAAGCTAGCTTGGAACCTCTTCTAAATTGCAACTATAAGATTCAGAAACTTCTGCTTCGAGAAGAGATAGAATAATGAAGATAAATACGTTAACTCATTTTCCCCCCTATTACTTGCACCTCTTTCTGTTTAAAGAAAGGTGCAGCAATATGAAGTCCAGAATATTCAAATATTATGTTTATATAACTTAAGCTTTCTTAAAAACTGATTTTAAGAAGATGGAGAAGGTGGTGATTAGGAATAGTCAGCATGAATTCATCAAGGGCAAATGATACCTGAACAACCTGATTGCCTTCTATGATTAAACGTCTGGTTCTGTGGATGCAAGGAGACCAGTATACTTTGACTTTAGCAAGGTTTTGATATGGCCTCCCACAACATTCTCATAAGCAAACTAAGGAAGTACAGGTTGGATGAATAGTCTGTAAGGTGGATAGAAAACTGGCTGGATCACTGGGCTCAGAGGGTAGTCAAAGGCTCGCTATGTAGTTGGTAGCCAATATCAAGTGGAGTGCCCAGGGGTTGGTCCTGGGGCCAATTTTGATCAATATTTTCATCAATGACCTAGAAGATGGGATGGAGTCACCAGGAAGTTTGCAGATGACACCAAGCCGGGGGAATAGTAGACAGGCTGGAGGGTAGGGCTAGATTCAGAGAGATCTCAACAAATTGGAGGACTGAACCAAAAGAAATCTCATGAGGTTCAATACGGACAAGTGAAAAGTCCTGCACTTAGGACAGAATAATCCCATGCACTGGTACAGGCTGGGGGCTGACTGGCTGGGCAGCAACTCTGCAGAAAAGGACCTGGAGGTTACAGTGGACAATAAGCTGAATATGAGCCAAAGTATGCCCTTGTTGCCAAGAAGGCTAATGGCATACTGGGCTGCATTAGTAGGAGTGCTGCCAGTAGATCAAGGGAAGTGATTATTCCCCTCTAGTCAGCACTGGTGAGGTCACATGCGGAATACTGTGTCCAGGTTTGGACCCCCTCACTACAGAAAGGATATAGACAAATTGGAGAGTCCAGCGAAAGACAACAAACATGGTTAGGGAGCTGGGGCACATGACATATGAAGGGAAGCTGAGGGAATTGGATTTACTTAGTCTGAAGGAGAGAAGACTGAAGGGGGATTTGATAGCAGCCTTCAACTGCCTAAAGGATGGTTCCAAAGGGAATAGAGCTATTCTCTCGGTCATGGCAGATGACAGAACAAGGAGTAATGGTCTCAAGTTGCAGCAAGAGAAGTTTCGGTTAGATATTAGGAAGAATTTTCTCACTAGGAGGGTAGTAGAAGCGCTGGAACAGATTACCCAGAGAGGCTCTGGAATATTCATCCTTGGTGGTTTTTAAGACCCAGCTAGACAAAGGCTTGGCTGGGATGATCTAGTTGGGGATGGTCTTGCCTTGAGCAAGGATTTGGACTACATGACCTCCTGAGGACCCCCCCCACCTTAATTTCCTATGATTCTATAACATAATTTGCAAGATTAATTTGAAAATGTGCTGTACTTTAAGAATAAAATTTGATATGGTTTAAATTATAAATCCTAGTATAATCTCATCTTGTTGTTACAAAACTAATGTAAGTGTAAAGAACATACTGAAAATTAATGCCCTAATCTTGCAAACACCTAAAGTTAGTGCTAATCTTAAGTTTGTGTACATATCTACTGAGTCAGAAACCAAACTATGATTTTCATTAAAAACCCAAGTATGAAATATTTACCAGTTTAAATCAAAATTTGATCAGTGTTAATGAGACATTTAGATTTGAATTCATTAAAGTTACTGGGAACTTTAAAAAAAACATGCAGAATTTTCAAATGAGAGTTTAAAAACAGATTCCTAAGAGTGAGATTTTAACATGTATCAGAGTAAACTGGAAAACAAGTCCCATGATTTTAACATGCAAAAAGTAGAGCGGTCAACATATTACAGTGTTCTTATTTCGGGGAGGATGATGTGTTATAGATGTACACATATTTGCTTATAGGATCACAGGAAAGTAGTGCTGAAAGGGGCTTCACAAAGTCATCAAGTTCAGTCCCCTGCCCCTGACTAAACCATTCCAGCCAAGTGTCTATCCAACATGTTCTTGAAAATTTCCAAGGATGGGATTCCACAATTTCTCTATATATTCTGTTCCAATGCTTGACCATCCTCATAGTCAGAAAGTTCCTCCTAATCTCCAACCTAAATTTCCTCTGCTGCAGCTTGAGTCCATTGCTCCTAGTCCCCTCTCCTATGGCCACGTATTTTATCAATATGAAGATGAATTTGTGCTTCACTGAAGATTAGAATAGTGATCCAGAAATCTGTTACTATGGTATCTCAGTATGCTTGCAGCTTGGTAAAATAAGCAGACCTTGGGTCACTGACAGAAGAGGAATATCTCAAAATGTTCCTTCTGATGGAGATAAATTCCATAGCCAGAATGATTTAACTCATCTTTCCTAAACTACAGATTGCATTAAATAACCTTTGAAGCTTAACAGTTTATTCTATTGCAAAGCATGGGAAATTCCATTCCCTTCTCACTACTGACAACAAACCCAAATACTTGGTTGTCAATTCTAATTTCTATTCTGGAAAATCCATCTGTTTCAGGGGTGGGCCAGAACCATGAATCATATTACTCAAGAAAAGGGTATTTTCAGATAAGCACAGATATGCAACCTCTTTTTTACCATGCTAAGATACCACAGGATTTTTAAAATAGAAAGTGCATAGAATAGTGTTTGCCACTTAGATTCACCTTGGACAAAGAACTTTTAATTTCACAAACTAAGGTGATTTAAGTAAGCAGCAGAAAAGTAAACAGGCCAGCATAAAAATCCTGCATGGATACCATGATCATATATGCTCAGTAGTCACTGGCCACTGCATAGCAACTTAGCAGCAAGCATAGCTTCTAGTGTGCTGAGAGAGCGAGATGCTCAAGTTTTCCATCATAATATCAAGTAGTCTATAACATTTCAAAGTCTGCTCTGCTGTCAATGCACTGTTGTCTACACACCTGCAGAGCATGTCTGTGGGAATCCAGAACCTACACACATTATCTGCTAACTATGGAAACACTCTAGGTTGCTTCTACTATGTTCACTCCAAGTTAGCGCTAGCCCATGAGAGCTCAGGAGGTTTCAGTGCTGATGCTACCACAAGAACATGAAGGGTACTCCCACTCAGAGGATACCCCATAGCTGCCTACAACCACTGGCAGGACCTATCAGAGGAGCTGCTAAGAGCTCTTCAGCATTCTTTTGCAGCTCAGGATTGTTTGTTTCTGGAACTGGTGCAGGGATGCGCGAGGAGCTGAGGGAAGGTCTAAGAATCAGCACCCTAGACCCATGTGTCCTTTCTGGTCTGTTGTGGAGTCATGCAAGTCCTTCCTGGACAGTGTGGCTACTGCTGCTCAGGAGTATGTCCATATCAAAACAGCAAGGCAGCAGGGACCTACAGTGGCCTACCATCCCCCAGCTAAACAGAGGTAATCCAGTTCAGGCTAGCATGGAGAATGGTCACCTTCTACTCATCCTCCTCCCACCTTTCCCTGGTCAGCAACTGTTGCCAGATGATCAGTGGGAACATGGGGAGGCTGGCTAGGCACACTGTATGCATACCTCCCTATACTCCAGCTGTCCTGGAATTGTCCAGCTCTAGATGGCCAGAGCCTTACATTCCCTTGTGCCAAAAAGGAGTGGAGGTCTCAGTGGCAGGTCTGATGAACACCATGGCAGGAGTGGCACAGCACTGCCCTTCCCTGGCACAATGGGGAATACCACCTCTCTCCCTAGTGCCTGCACCCCAAAAGAGGAGGAGAAAGCACCATAAAAAGGTACCTGAACTTAAATGATGAGATGAAAGGATGGACTCCAGCACTATTTGTTCCCATCCAGTTCCCTAGCAAACCCACCCATGGAGATTTATAGATTTCATAGACATCAGGGCGGGAAGGGACCTCGGGAGATCATCGAGTCCAGACCAAAGGGCAGGAAGTCACTGGGATCATAGGATCCCAGCAAGATAAGCATCCAATTTACTCTTGAAGGTGTTCAATGTAGGTGCTTGAACCACCTCCGATGACAGACTGTTCTGGACCTTGGGGGCTTGGACAGTAAAGAAATTCTTCCTTATGTCCAGCCTGAAACGGTCTTGCAGGAGTTTGTGACCGTTCGACCTCGTCATCCCT
>NW_017728931.1:35469747-35478814 GCF_001723895.1 Crocodylus porosus
TGGAGTCATCTGGCTCAGACTGGGGGAGAATATGCCCACATCATAACCTTCCCAGGGACCCTCCCATCCAGCAAGGAGACCTATAAATAAGATTTGGGTGAACCCAAAGCTACTCCAAAGCACATTTAGTACAACTGTACACTTAGCAAAGTTTGCACAGTTTACTTGAAGAAACAAAGCTTTCACAGTTATTAGATCTGTCCCATGTGCTTCCGCCTCAACTTGATTTGCTCAGAACCATGACCACCCAGTGGTCCATGCCTCTGTTTCTCCCTCCTAGCCAGCCCTCACAAACTTCCAATGCGGGACCACAGTTTGCTCATGAGTGTTCCAGCACTCCTATTCCTTGCTCTCCCTGATAGTCCTCCTTACCCATCTCTCCACAACAGGGGACATTAAGCCCAAAAGATAGCATAAAAAATGCATACCAAGATATTTTGGAAAAGCACAATAAAAAGGTACAGTGCAACAAGTAAAGAGTTCACAATCACTCAGAGGTCCCCTGCACCCCCTCCTGCCAGGCAGAACAGTGTCCCAAAAAGTAGTCGGTCAAGGCTTCCCTGATCAGAACTGTTTAGTGGTGGTTCAGACCAGGACATCACCGTAGCACCCACTTCAGCAAAGTTACACAGGCTTTCCTTGCCCTTGGTTCATCTGGAGCTGGCCCAATTTCCAGGAAGGTTTCCCTTGCTCATCTTGCATATGTTGTGGAAGCTGCAGACAGCAGCCAAGAAGCTGGAAATGTTCCTCAGCCCAAGTTCAGGGTGGGACCCAGGAATCTTCAGCATGCCTATTGGTGCCCAAAGGCACACTCTACCACCATACAATAGCTGCTTAGCTGGTAATTGAGAAACTCCTTCCTAGTGTCCAACCAACTGGTGTATGACTTCATGAACCAGGGGAGTACTGGGTAGATTGGGTCACTGATGATGAAGGAAATGGTCAGCCCACCCAAATCCATGGTAGGAGTGCCAGAGGCAAACTCTACCTCACCCCAACCACCCAATATTGATGTTAGTGAAGCACCCATGGTGATCAACAACTGCCTAGTGTGTAACTGAAAAGAACCCCATATAATTTATGTAATCCGAAGCATGGTGAGGTGGAGCACAGAATGGGTATGTGGGCCCCATCCATGGTACCCATGTAGTTCGGGTACCCACACATGTGAACCCAGCAATGACCTCCTGAGGGTCCCTGAACCAGATGCACTGAAACTCCAGGTCCTCAAGTATGGCATCACACACTTCACATACAGCTGTCATCACCATGGTCTGCTCTAACAGGTTGGTGACAGAACAGAGGCTGTCTGTGTTCTCCAGCTGCCAAGTCACCAGGGTCATGCCTCCTCTCAAGGGACGTAGGATGATAGAGCCCAAAATTCTGGTGCTGGCACAGGGGGTACAACTCAGCACAAAGGTCCATAAAATGTGCCATGGGACATCTAAAAAATCTGCCATTACTGCTCATTGTCCTAGGTTCTGTGCATAAGTTTCTCAAACCAATCAAAGTTTACAAGTATTGCCCAGCAATAACAAGGTGGCATCCAATACTGGGCCCACAGCACCCTGAGCTGCACAGCATCACAGTGTGCTTCCTGCAAGTGGACTGGCATGATGCCCATAGCAGCATCATGATCCTCAAAGCAGTGCCTAACTAGGGCCAGGAACTCATACCACACCAAAGCACCGAGTGCCTTGGGATTAGAGCGGTCAGGGCAAGAATTTGCTTGCTTCCATCACTCATTCTCTCCAGGAAGCCCTTGGAAATTTGATCGCACCTGAAACAGTTGGTCAAGGAGGGATTGGAGATCCCTTGTCAGGCCAGGGAGGGACTGGAATTTGTATCCTCACCTCAGTGAGATGGTCAGCCAATTGGCACTGTTGTCTATGCTCAGCTGTTTTCAGCCATTGTCAGAAATGGGAGAAAAAGTCAATCCATCATGGCATGTTGGGATGGCTGTTCACCATGCCTCTAAAAGCAGACTGCAAGTTGCGCATGTAGACTTCAGAGTAAACATTACCATGTGACTGCTCAGAACTCATTTTAACTTTAATGCCACATAATATGCAACAGATCTACCACAGTGCCTCACGCAACAAGGACCCAAGATAATTGGCTTTTGACTTCCCCAGTCACTTGATGTCAAGATTCCTAACAGACATTTTAGCTACAGGATTTCCAGGTTGAGAATGACCAAATTTCCAAAACTGCCTCCCACATAACATTCATGAAAACACAGAGATGGACATTTAGCATCATGTGACCATTTGTATTTACTTACTTGGCTGATCTGATGCCACCCAAGAATCTTCATACCTAAACGAGAGTGCTGAAGCAATATACCTACTTGGATTTAAGCGGCTTTAACGGACCTTTATAAGACGGAGGCTATTTTTCCCTATGGAAAAATTTCCCCAATTTGAAGCACTGAGTACCCCAGATGACCATATTTAACATTCTTAGGAATACTAGGGTACATTCGGTTGGATGTATATATTGGGATCTTCTGGCCTTGTAAGAGGACAACCAGTTGAAGCTAAAAAGAAAAATACCATCGTTATCTTCCACATAACGACTATTGTTCCCATCTCACCACTTAACAGCTATTAATGGATCTATCTCCACTGTCTACCTCCTTTTTTAACTTGGTTATACCATCTGTCTCTACAATCTCATGTGGTAAATGATATCCACAAGTTATGTATGTGCTGCATAAAAAAGTAATTCCTCTTGTTTATTTTAAACCTGTCTCCCGCTAATTTCAGATGGTGCCCCTAGCTCTAGTATCCTGGGACTTGATGAACAGCAGTTTCCTACTCACTCTGTTCATACCCTTCATGCTTTTATAGAACTCTGTTATATCCCCCTCAGCCTTCTCCTTTCCAAATCCTAGCCTTTTGAGTCTCTCCTGGTATGCCAGCTACTCCAGAACCCTGATCACCTGGGTTCATTCTGATAAAAATGTCCCAGTATATATATTTTTTTTTGGGGGGGGGGGGGAGGGGAGGGGGCAGGGCTTCTGATAAAGTAGCAGCAGAAAACATCTATCATGCTAGGATACCTTCCCTGGGCATACAGCTTATATTTATTTAGGGCAACTCTATCTCCTAAGCATAGTTTCAGCACATTTCTAAAGACAGTCTAACGTCGAGAGACATTTTAGTTTCTGTAATATATTTTACCACTTAATTTTGACTTGGAGAGCTTGTCTATCTACCTTAGCAAAGGGGATAGGCAAACATACATTTTAGTTGTTTCAAAAGGGGAGTTGACCTGCGGCTCAGGAGTGCACAAACAGCTATTACGATCTAATTTTTACATGCAGCAATAAAAGTTAGCTAAATCTCCCCAACTTTGACCCTGGAGGAAGCAGGGTTAAAGTTGGAGAGATTGTGCTACACTTTTATTGCTTTAGAGTTGTGGAGAGACAACAGTTTTATAGTAACAACTTACATCCCTATTAAAGGACACCAGTATAATTATTATATAGCTTACACTTACAGAACTATTTTTCCTTGAAGCTTAGAATTCTTAGAATGTGTAGGGCTATTTCTACCATGATATACATCTGTGGAAACTGTGGTACTTTTGGCAACCTATGTGCCACTTCTGAGTTCTGCTTTATGTTACAGTTATGAAATTGTTGGAGTAATTAATGCTGCTGAGTGCATATTCATCTTATTAACTAGGCTTCTAGCACTTACTTGGAAGACCAGGAACAGCAGGCTGTGCTATTGATATGCAAACCACTTGTAACAATAGCATAGCTAAAGCCTAAACAAATCACTTCTACCAGGTTTATCTGAAAAGAGGCTGGAGTTTGAAAAACAGAAAACTTAAGAATGGCTTAAAAAAATTATGGTGCGATTGGGACAAAAACAGACTCAGAGCCACAACGCAAACCTGGGGCAAATCTCTCAGAAACCGAAGAGGGGAAAATGATGGGCAGGCTTTTGTGGCGGAAGGACTAGTTCAACCATTAGATTACCAATGTCAGAGAAAAGTTGTGTGCAGGGCAAGGATTGTGTGCATGTGGGGGGTGGGGGAGGGATATCTTTTATTGCACCAACTGAATAGTTGGGGGGAAAAAATTAGACAAGCTTGTCTATTTGTCTAACATTCTTCAAGATATTCTTCATCAGATTCAATATCTTGCTTTATCATTCCAGCAGAGAGGTGGGCAAAATATACTCTGCAGCTCTGCCACTGTTGCCACTGGGTTGCCCCACATAGCAGCAACAGCAGGACAGAGGAGCCACAGTGTAGCCCAGGTATAGGTTCCAGGCAGCTGTAGCAGGAAGTGCTGGGCAGCGGCAAGGGGGAGGGGCCACTTTTCCCCCTGCACTGAGCAACAGTTTCTGCCCTACTGGTGCTGCTGCAACTGTTTAGCATGAGCAGGTGAGTTCGGAGCAGGCATGGGGTGGGCCAGGTTGAGGCTGTGCGGTACAAGTCCCCCCCCGGTACCACAGGGCTGGGGCCAGCAGCAGCAGTAGATGGAAAAAGCTGCCGCTGCCTGGTCTGCCTAGAAAAGAAGTCCAGCCGCGGAGCTGCCCCAGGCCCGTTGCATGCCCAGGATGTGTCGTAGGCAGGCGGTCTGGAGCAGGCACAGGGCGGGCTGGGGTTGAGGCTATGATGCAGGTTCCAGCTGGTCCATTCCTGCCAGGGTGAGTCCAGAGCGGACATGGAGAGGGGCAGGAGCTACATGCTGTTGGTGATGGCAGGGTGGCACTGCGGGGCAGACAGGCTCCACGGTTTTGTGGGGTGAGGGCAGGTGCTGACCAGTTTGGGGGGCAGGGGATGGGAGTATGCAGAGGGGCTCCCATGCATACCCCACCATACCCGCAAGGCCTCCCCCACACACCCCAGCCTTCCCCACACACAATCACACTCGCCACAAACACTGCATCCACTCCCTCCCCCACAAACCCCACAACCCTCCCTACATGCACCCCCCCCACACACACACCAGCATACCTCAGGGCTGCCTTGCTCACTCATTGCTGCTACAACACTCATACATCCACATCCCCCCCCACACATGCCACACCCACTCCACCAGCCACTCCCCCTCCACATACCTCACAAACCCCCCATACCCACCTACCCAGATCCATACCCTCTCCCACATACATACACACACACATCCACGCACACTGACTGCCCCCACAAATGCTATACCTACTGACCCACACCTCCCACAATATACGAGTAAGACTTTATTTTAAGCTATTATGCAATCACCTCTATATACATGATACAAATGCACACAAATCAGGGGGGGAAATTATTTTAAAATTGTTATTGTGGATGTTTTATTTTTAGTATACGATTTGGGGGTTTTTCCAATTCCAAGATGGCAACCCCCCCCTTCCCACATGGAGTATTGTACTTCCAAAGGTCAGGGGTTGGGGGCAGGACTTCCAGTCCCAAGATGGCAACTAGGAGGCAGGGTACCTGTCAAAGGGTAGGACTACCCTTGTGGCTCTCAACAGCTCACCAAAACTCATTACATGGCCCTCCAGCCAAAATAATCGCCTGCCCCTGTTGTAACACTACCAAGATACGTTATATCATTTGTGAGTTGCAAAGAAGGATATTGGAATCCCCAGAGGATATAACAGTAGCCAACACTGTTACCAGGGTGGAGCAAGTGGATACCAAATGGAGAGGCAAGTGGAAGGGATGTCAGCAGCATCTCACATCTTTCTGCATCCCCACTCTCTTGTACTTGTCATTCATCTCCACACTATTCAGCATTTGACACTGCCCTCTTCCCTGTAGTGCCCAAGGTGCCAAAATAGCTAGTTATGTCTCTGACCACAGGACAAAGAATGATCAAGAGAATAAAAGGGTTTATTTTGGTTTAAATTTCTGCAATTTTCCTGCTATTAAGTAAAGAGCAATAGTGTATTCATAAACTTTGTGTAAGGCCTTTGGGTGCACTTGCATTTATCATTTAGTCCTGAACAGTTCAACGGTAAACCAGGTCTCACATCTTCCATGTGAAGTTACAGAAGAGGGTATGTTTAAGCAAAGGGATAACTGATTGGTCACTACTTGACCCAGAAGACAGACAGCTGGACTACAGTTTCTACCTCTCAGGAGGGTGTACTAAACAAAATCTACTCCCCAATCCAGGGGAATACTCAGGCTCTGTTCAGACTCGAGAGTTTTAATACACATCAGGTCCAATGGATTAGGACTCAGCCTAACAGTTTAGTGTATGCCCAACAGAGGACCTTAAACAGCAGTGTCTAATTGCTTCATGCCAAGGACCAGATGAGCAGTGCCAGGTGTCTGTGAGCCAGATCCAGTCTGTGAGCCTGCCGCTCACACATGGCAACAGCTCACCTGAGACCCAACTCTGACACACAGCAACAACCTGCCAGAGCCCCAAACCCAGCACATGGGGCTCAGAAATTTGGTGAGGAGGGAATGGTGGCTGTGTTAAATGCCATTGCTCCCCTGCCACCAAATTCTGGACCCATAGGGAGCCCCATGGGCCAGACCTGGTTGAGCACTCTTGGCCTAAAATATTCCAAGCAATAGAAACATTCCCTCTCAGAGAAGCTGTGTTTATGCATCTTCCCTTATCCACATTACCCTTCCTTGGACTTTAAAG
The DNA here is from genome assembly GCF_001723895.1 of Crocodylus porosus. Classification (NCBI taxonomy): domain Eukaryota; kingdom Metazoa; phylum Chordata; order Crocodylia; family Crocodylidae; genus Crocodylus; species Crocodylus porosus. The sequence continues at coordinate 35,476,373 of NW_017728931.1, forward strand.
AAAGGTGCTACTTTGAGGCTGAAGAATGGGCTTCTCAGAGTTTCTCTCCTTTTTATAGTGCAGAACGTATATGAACCATATGCGGGTTTTGTTGCCTCTGGACTGGGGTGGGGGACACAGGGAAGGCAGCATGGAGGACTGAAATGAAATGCTGGCTGCTATGTTTCTGTGTTTTGTTTTAAACTTTTGGGGAAAGCATTCTTCTGCTGCCAGTGACTGATTACAGTGATGCAAGAGCAAGATGAAGTATCAAATTAGCATGAAGAATTGTGTACCTGAATTTGTGGTGTTCTCACAGTAAGCTGTTAATGATACCCTGAGCTTGCTTTTGTACCACACTAGAACATTTTAAGCTTATACTTTTTAGTAGAAAACGCTGCTATGTAATATTTTACTAAATTAGAAATTTAAGTAAAAACATTCACTCTAGCATTGTCAAATTTCAATAGAAAGTAAAGAACAAATAACATAAATAGTCTTATTAAAAAAAAGTTAGTGTGACTTCTATTTGATCAACCTTTGCTCTTAAATATGTCATGCATTGATATGTTCAGATTTCTTCATTATTAAATTGTAAACATCTTCTGCTATTTGAAAACTAGCCTGAGCTGCTAAAATTAAAATTGAAGAAACAAATCATGGAGTATTTTCACCCTTCTGGCTATACAAGCGTAACTGTTCAGGTTTCCTATGCAAGTGTATAACCAGTACATTTTTGCTAAAAGCATTAATTGTGGTTGCACAGTTCCTTCAGACATACGATTCTCTCTCAAATAACACTTTATACCAACTTTCTTTGCCAACTGAGAGCTCTCTGAAGGCTTAAAGCTAGCAGATCCTTCAGGTTGTAACACAACATTATGCCATTGATCGACTCGAACGCATTCATCTGGTTTCAAAATATCTCTTCCTCTTCCTTCAACAGTGCCATAGTTTTTCCTTTTACCATTCGGCTCTTTCCCCGATTTTCCTGTTGATCTTCAGCCAAATTCTGTGTTCAATTCATGTACAGGTCATGTTAAAAAACCCTTCAAATCTTGAGTAAAGCAGAACATAACCAATTTTGTCTAAAAATTTGTCCCAGTCCATTGGAATTTTCAACTTTTCAACCTTATTGTACAACCAACTGAGGAGAGATTTAAAGGTCACAGACTTTTAAATATTTTCACAGGATCCTTTGACAAAACTGAGGTTAAAAACACAACAAAATAGTTCACTTCCTTTGGAAATAAACTTGTTAAACTTGGAGTCATTTCAGAAGGGTTTCAAATGTATCACTGAATTAAACATAAGCAGGTTAAATCATTTTGAAAATTATGAAGGGGAGATAAATAGAATATGATCTTGAGGGGGTGACAGTATAATACAAAACATTATTAGAAGATTTTGCAAAATATCATGTTTTTCATGTAAATGCCTTCCACGTTTGGTAATAGATCATTTGTCTGTATAATTTGCATTTTCAGATTGACAAATGATTTTCACTTTTGACAGTACAACATACACCTATCTGTGTCTAAACACAGGCTGTAGAAGGTAAACATCTATTCTGTCAAGTAGCTGACCTTGGCTTTTGTTATTGGTCATTGCAAAAGCTCCTCTGACCCAAAATGCCTCCTGCATATCTTAAAAGGCAGAACTGTGTCAGAAAGGCATTATGTGATGCTTGGCAAAAGCCTCTCCTGTTATCACTTCTAAGCGTTGTTGTAAAGTTTTCTAGTACTCTGATAAGATCAGAGCAATCTCTGTATGTAGGCCTGGTCCTCTCTCCAATCCTCTTGAGATAAGTAGCAAAGTTCATCTGCTCTAGCTGTTGCTGTCATGTTATAGTGAAGTTTCAATATTTTAAAATGTTTCCAGAATGGTGACATCTTAAGACAGTTCCTCAGTCAGAGATGTCCCCTACCAGTGGGGAACAACAGGTAAAACCTGACTGATATCCAATTCTAAAGCTATGACTTTTTGGCTTTCCCTCTGAACTGAATTTCAGCATTCATTGTGTCATGCAGGAATCACTCAGTGTACTATAATGTCTAAAGAGGAGATACTGGCTGCAGTGTGAGCGCAGCTTCCACCCGTAACGCAGCTGAGCCAAGACTGAGGAACTGGAAGCTGTTCCTGTATTGCTCCCGTTTCTCCCTGTCCCATCTCACCCATCCTGGCCATGTCACAGTTCCCCTCCAACTGAAGCTGTGCCATACCACAGGTTAGGGATGGAGAAGAGAAGCAGCAACAGCATGGGCACAGCTTCCACCTCCCTGGCCCGGCCACTGCGTCTCACTGCTAAGCCCCAGTCCCGTCCTGCAGGGAGCAAACCAGGAAAGCCAAGGCTGCTACTGAACTCCAACTAGCTTCAAGCATCAGGGACAACAAAAAGTCCTTTTTCAGATATGTGGGGAGCTGGAGGAAAAGCAAGGGCAACGTTGGACCCCTGCTAAACCA
>NW_017728931.1:35479954-35492817 GCF_001723895.1 Crocodylus porosus
AGTAAATTGGATGCTTATCTTGCTGGGATCCTATGACCCCAGCTGACTTCCTGCCCTTTGGACAGGGGACTGGACTCGATGATCTCCCGAGGTCCCTTCCAGCCCTAATGTCTATGAAATCTATGAAATCTAAAGCCCTGCAGCTCCACTGGCCAGATCCAGTGGCTCCATCAGCTGTATGTGGCTGAACCCTGACATAATGGTTTTTCTAAGGCTGCTGCTTTTATTGTTAATTTCTCACATTTTTTCAGACTTCTTTTTTTGTAGTTTTTTTGCATTGTGGGCATATCTGTACTTCGTAGTCAAATCATAAAGAACTAGGGCTAGAAGGGACCTCCAGAGGTCATCTACTCCAACCCCCTGCCCGAGGCACAATCATCCCGATCCAAACCATGCCATACAATCTATAATCTAAACTCCATGTAAAACTACCCTGACAACACAGAATTAACACTCTGACCTGCTAAAGGTAAAGTGGGGGAACCACAACACCCCAGTCATAATCCCCAGCTTTGGCTGTAACCAACACTCAATGCCTCTGAGGGAGGCTTAAAAACACCCTGACATTTAACAGGAAAAGTGAAAAGAGAGGGGGGAGGGGGGTAACAACCAACAAAGCCCACAGAAGGATGGAAAATACCCATGAAATTACATAAGCATAGCTATGCCTAGATCATTCCCGAGCAATGGCTGTCCAACCTCTTCTTGAGCACCCCTAGTGACAGAGCGCCCACAACTTCCCTAAGCAGTCTATTCTGCTGCCTCACAACTCTCATGGTAAAGAATTTTTTCTGGATATCCAATCCAAATTGGCCTTGCTGCCCACATTTCTTCAATTTGGTTATGAGAATGTCACGTGGGACCTTGTCAAAAGCCTTGCTGTTTGCTGGCTGCTTGGGTTCAGCTTTTCCTCCTCCAGGTGCTCACAAATAGCCTTTCTTAGGATATGCTCCAGTAATTTCCCAGATGGTGCAGCTAACTGGTCTGTAGTTCCCTGGGTCCTCCTTTTTGCTTTTTTTAAATAGGGACATTACATTGGCCCTTCTCCAGCATTCTTTCAAACTATATATAAATGTGCAGGTATACAGTAAGTGCAAATACCTCAAAATGTTCTTGGACCATCTACTCCTTAGTGCAGTGGGGACAAACTTTTTAATGTGCCACAAATTAACTCCACACCCTCCCTGAATGCTACTCCAAACCCCTTCCCCTGCACAAGCCATTGCTCTTCTTTCTGCTCCCTGCTCTGCACTCCCTGCCTGATCTGCTGCTCTGCTTTCTGCCCCTTCACCTTAACTGTTTTGCCTGCCCCTCTCTAGTCTGCTGCATACTACAGACAGAGGTTGCCTATGCCACAGGATGCCAAACCCTGCTTCAGCACGTTAGTATATAAATGCTTATTGAAAATATACTTTAATGTGCTCTATACAATTTTAAACAGTCGAGATACAGTTTTCTTTCAGTGAGCTCTCGTCCTCTAAAAATCCACCACACAAACAATTTATGGGGACAACCTCTGTACAAGTGAAGTGAATTCTTACCAAAACTCAACTTAGTGTAAAAGTTTTCATAATGCTTGCTGAAGTGTAGATTTGATAAAATATATATATGTTGTTAACAAAAAGCCCTTTGAGGTGGGTAACTGTAACAAAATGAAGCCTTTAAAGCAGGGGTGTCAAAATGCGGTCCATGGGCTGATTCCAGCCCACAGGGACAGAAATTTGGTGGAAGGAAGAGCAGTGCTTTTCCCACCACCAAATTTCTGGCTCCACAGGCTGGGTCCAGAGCACAAAGCTATGTAATCTGGCTGTGGAAAATGAAAATGAATCCCCAAAACTGTGTCCAACGTACAACCACAAGTCCACCTGACCCTTAATACGCTGCCAGCAAACTGTCCATAATAATTGGAGACTTATTATTTTCCAAAGATTCTCATTTCTAGACACAATAACTTTGAAGTCTTGTGCAAAACTAGATTACAACAATACAGTACAGTATGAGGAATGCTCTTATGACTGACAGACTGCTGTCATTTTTCAGATTCTCTGACACTTGCAGAAGATGACAGCAAAGGACAACTAATCTTTGCACACAGAAAGTAATCCCAAATTAATCTTTATGCCTACTTGCTGACAGAACATTGCACCTTGGTTTCTTATCTTGAATCCCTTAAAGGGTCTCATGGCACTATGGCTGAGAATCACTAGCATAAGACACATATGTTTGTATTTGGCAGTAATCATAGGAAAGTAGGGTTGGAAGGGATCTCACTAGTCATCTAGTCACCTAGCAGGATCACCCTTGACTAATCCCAGCCAAGTACCTTGAAAACTTCCAAGGACAGATATATATTTGAAAACTACCAAGGATGGATTTACCTTAATTTGTCTAAGTAGCATGTTCCAACAACGCTTGACTAGGAAAGTTCATCCTAATCTCCAAATCTCCCTTGCTGTAGTTTTAGGCAATTTACTCCTAGTCCTGTCCCCTATGGCCACAAAGAAAAGCCCATCACCACTGTCTCTGTAATCTCTTTCCAAACTGTCTGTGTACTGCTTGAAGTGTAGGGCCCAAAACTGGACACAGTACTCCAGGTGAGGCCTCACTAGTGCTGAACAGAGCAGGAGAATCATTTCCCTTAATCTGCAAATGACACGCCAGTATGCTGTCGGCTTTTTCTTTTGCACACTATCAATACACAGAGCTTCTCTTTCACTAATACTTCAGGAGTTATGTAAACCATAATCAGGCTGTTTATTAGTTGTTCATTTTCCTACAAGTAAATCCCATTGTATTTTCTTCCCGTGACTCAGAACTCAGTGACAGCATTGCATCTGGCCTCTGTTGTACTTTTTTTCATTTCTATTAAGCTTTTCAAAGTGTTCTTTTAGTCCTTTCATGGCAAAAAAAAATCTTGCAACCTAGAGTTGTGGAACCCAAACACCAGTGTGCATTTCAGTATTTTCAAGCTTGTGCTACTGGCACTTTGCTGGCCACCCTCATTACAAGCACTTCTTTCCCTCTTTTAATCAGGATTACAGAGCAGTACACAGTATCTATTACACAGTCAGTAAGGTTTCATAAAAATACAACTAGCTCTCCTAGACTCCTACCCCCCTCAGACTAGCCTCCCAATGGATCCTTGCCCCCCACAACCTCACCCTTGTTGCTCTCCCTTCTGACCCCAATTCAACCTAACTTGAATGCAGCCAAGTTGTTTTTCCACTGTCATTCTCCGTTTTTCTGAAAGAAGAAATGGTTTAAGGCAGGGCAGTCCAATTGGCAGCCTGCAGACCACATGGAGCCCATGAGCTCTTACCTGGGCACAGCCTCCCCCACCCTCAATCACTCCAACTACAGCTGTGTCTGGGACCACTGGGTTCCCGCTCCTGTGCCCACCGCTGAATGCATGGCAGCGCCACCTATGAGACCACAGGGCATGCAGACCCTGGCTCCTCAGAAGATGGACAGCCCTGGTTTAGGAAGGGAGACAATTCCTACATACAATAACAGCAAGAAAGACGACAAGGGCAAACCATAAAGGAGCAAATGCCCTGCATCAGGATATTCACAAGACTCTATATCAATGAGATTTCCACAACAAACAGTTCACATGGTAAAACAGAAAAAATTGAAAAGTTCAATAAGAAATTGAGACAAATTTAACCTTTTCAGCAGCCTGACAACAGCCAAAAAGAGGGAAAAAATACCCAGTGGACTATGAAAGGGCAGGGCCACCCCTCTGTCTTTATGATTGCCAGATATGCTTCTACCTTCAGCTGAAATTGTGACCAATGTGGCCCTTTCTACATGAAAGGGCTGCTTATTTTATATTATAGAGAAACAGGGCTCCTTCCAGAAGTCATCCAACCCCACCCTCTACTCAGACCCTTTCCAGATAAGTGTTTATCCAACCTGTTCTTAAATGTCCAAGGATGGGGAATTCACAACCCCTCTGGGGTTCTAACCTACAAGGTGAGAAAGCTCTTACTAATATTCAAACTAAATTTCCCTTGTTTTAATTTAATGAAATGTGCTCTTTCATTTATTATATCCTGTAACATAAACCTGAAAAGAACTCAAAATTAGCAAACTAAGTTGTATGAAAAAAAAATCTTTTGTCTTTTCATTCAAAACTTCCTAATATTTTTGTTCCCGGAATGTAAAAAGTAACTTGACAAACTGATTATATTGACATACTGTTAGTTCAATCAATTTATCATATCAAATATATTTCAAGTATCAATGGATGATAAGCAGCTAGTAGGAGGATGAGAAATGTACCTATTTTCATTTCCTTGTTTACCTTTGGATGTTTTAAGAAGGAGTAAAGAAACAATATTCAGACTTGTGGGATAGATTTTTCCCCTTTCATGGTTCACATATCACATCATCAGTGATATTCTTGACCTCTCTTCCTCTGACAGAGGAGCAGCAGTAGCAAAGCAGCACTTTTCTTGAATCCAGTTTTTCAGTTTTTCCTAAATTAGGAAGTTTGGCAGAACATTATTCTTCTCTCAAAGAGTAGAGAGAAAATGCTAAAAGACCTTATCTGTTTCACTTCCCATGATCTAGATATAAAAGGCATAGGTCCAAATCAGGATTGCTCAAGATCCAGCCTGTGGCCCTGTGTCACCTGGCCCACAAGGCTCCGCAGAGACCCAGAAATTTGGTGGCTGGAGAGCCAGTGGCACTGGGGCCTGTATGCCACCCCAGGCAGGAGTGGTGCTGTGGCCAGTGCCCAATCCCAGCATGCAGGGTGCTGGGAGGGGGCAGTGTGAGGCCCCAGATCCCAATCCTGGTGTGGGAGGCTGGAAGGGGGCAGTAATACCAGCCCCCTGGTACACAATACTAGTGCATTGGGGTAGTGCTACCTGCTAGGCCTGTGCTAAGTGGTTAGTATTTGCTTCAGATTTGTATTCAGTCAATTCAGAGGACAGTGATTCAATCTGGCGATTTGAATCACTGTCCCAAATCAATTCGGCGGAATCTGACTCGGCGATTTGGCTGCTGCCTAGAGAAAGAAAATATACCAAAGATATGTTCCAGAAGCCCTGCATTCTTTCAGAAGAAACATTCTTTAACTCTTAACATGTTTGAGTCATTGTGGAAACAAAAACTTGAGGCCAAAACATTACTGAAATCTCAGACCCTGTTGCCCAATTATCCATAACTTTAATGAGAATAATTATCTTAGTAATACTGGGATTATTATCTCGCTCTACTGGGAACAGTTAAGTATCATTACAAAAAGCATTTTCATAGATTTCATAGACATTTGGGCTGGAAGGGACCCCAGAGGATTATCGAGTCCAGCCCCCTGCCCCAAGGGCAGGAAGTCAGCAGGGATCATAGGATCCCAGCAAGATAAGCATCTAAACATGTCTTGAAGGCATTCAAAGTGGGTGCTTGAACCACCTCTGATGGCAGTCTATTCCAAAACTTGGGGGCTCAGAGAGCGAAGAAGTTCCTTTTTATGTCCAGCCAGAATCGGTTGCTGTGGAGTTTGTGACCGTTCGATCTTGTCTTCCCTTGGGCTGCTCTGGTGAATAGACGTTCCCCCAGATCCTGATGAGCACCCCTGATAAATTTATAGGTGGTCACCAGATCACCCCTGAGCCTGCACTTTTCCAGGCTGAGGACCCCTATAGCTCTCAGCATCTCACCATAAGGTCTGTTTTCCTGACCTCTGATTATGCATGTGGCTCTCCTCTGCACCCTCTTAAGCTTCTCCACATATTTTTTGAATTGCGGAGCCCAAAACTGGATGCAGTACTCCATCTGCGGCCTCACCAAGGCCGAGTACAACAGGAGAATGGCATCCCGGGATTTGCATGAAAAGCATCTATGGATGCAAGCCAGCGTTTTGCACTTTTCATCAGTGTTGAAGATACTTCTTCCTCACTTGGCCTCTGACAATAAGGAGATTTCCAGGTAAGCCCCACATTTTAATCATATTCCCTAAAATAGGTTTAGAAGAAGATATGTTCAACTGACATAATGAGAGCGTACTCCAACACCCCCATCAGCATTCAGGCAAGTAGTTCTTTGCCAAAAGCAGGTTCCTACGGTTAGCTCCATAAATTCCTCCCTGATATTCAAGGCTTAGTTAGACTTGAGTAGGTATTAGCATTCATTTTGGACTTCCAGCAAAGCAGAACTGATTTCCTAATTTGAACTGCTTCAGAAACTCTGCCCTATAAAGATTCTAGAAGAATAATGAAAGGAAATATATTTTATACAGAATGCCTCAGAATTTACTCTCCATCTCAGAGCAATATAAATAAAAGCATGTCCATTTCTAAAGAGGACAGTATAGTTTGGTCCTTGAACTTCAGGAAAACCACAGGTACAGAATGGTAGCACTGATAATGTGATAACAATTAAGTGCAGCACATACTTTTATAACAAAGGAGGAAAATAGACACTCCAAAAAAAGTGTTCAGTCTTGGATTTGCTTGGGATACAGCAGTATAAACAAACCTGAATAGTAAATAAGGGGGACTTGAAGGATTTGAGAAGGAATTTGTGAGGCTTTGTCCTTTTACATATAGTCAGTCTCTTAATACATATTGTGCTAGCAAGCAATGCTTATGACCTGCAATACATGCTATATGCTTCCTGCCTGAAGCCAGAAGAAAATTCACCTGTATAAAGTGAAATTTCATGGTTGTACAGGAAGGAAATATCTATGGATATGTAATGATATTTGGGAACAGAGACACTGAGTAGTTGCATAACCAGGTAAAGAAGCATGACAATCTCATATTCAAGAAAGGAATTTGCAGTAAAGAAACCAGAAAGAAGGTTTAGCAGTTCATAACTGGCATTTATTTTATGGAAATAAGGTACATTTTTCTATTAGCGAAATGTTAATTATTGGGACTGTCTAGAAATTGTTGTGGTATATTCTCTATTGGAAGTCTTTAAAGCAAAATTGCATTCCCTCCCCACCTCCACCCCAAAAAAGATACTTTTCAGTTCAACTACAACAAGTGAATTTGAAGCACAAATTTGTTTTATGGAAGTCCTGTGGCCTATATATACTTGATCAGACTAGATGATCACCCACCTTCTCACCTTAAAAATCTATGAATACGAGGCAACATTTGCCTGTTGATCACCATAAAGTAGAAAACAAACATTTCTGAAGATGCTAGCAACTGCAGTGTTCTCAAAACTTGTATAAAAACATTCTCTATTCTTTTGTGAAAGAACAAGATTACCTTAAAGACAAATCCCAAAGCAAAGAGCAAACTGATTGATCACATTTCTTTACAGAAGATTCAAATTGGTAGCAAGTCTACCTGGGGTTTATCATAAAATTAGTAATTAGTTCCAAAAGAAAAATGCCTTCTTCATCTCATTAACTCTCAACAGCAGCAAGATTTTTGCACCAATGTCAGGGACAGGTAAATACTGCATGGGGAAAAAAAAAGGAATGAACAAATCTGAGATGCAACAAAATAGACAAATCCTCAGAAGAACCCTTCTTGCATTTTCTCTGCTATGGGAAATATCTTCAGAAGAACTGCATAACATACATGGTAAGTAACAGTAAGGTGCAGAAGAAGATAACAGACATCAGAACACCTCTTACTGTCAGCCCTAGCTCCTCATTAAGATATCATTCAGGGCATAAAAAACTTTATTATGAAAGAATGCCTCTAGCACACACAACTCCATAATGTGACCATCACAGGCTTTAATATCACAATCTAAAAACATTTTGGTTCATAAATTAAATAAATTAAACAAAAAATCGTATTTATTTATTTGTCATATTGCAAATGTCAAGTATCCTACTTAGCAAAAACAAGCAGAGATACCGCAAAGGAGTTCAGAAGTCTCTAAAAGCATTTTAGTCAACTTATTTAGTGACTAGGGACTGGGGGCAGGGGAGTGGGTATAGAGAGATGGAGGCTGGGAGCTGCAGGTCATCCAGGCTCAGCTGGGCCTGCTCCACACTCCGTTTCCCCCCTTTCTCCATGCATCCCCCCTTCCACCCTAAGTCCTTGGCGCACAGTTGGGTCAGGCAGGAGTCATGCCAGCCGTGCCCATGTGGCCCAAGACAGTGGACAGAAATATAGTGCAGCACTGTCCCAGCCACGTGCCAGGGACCCAGGGCAGGGGAGGGGGTACAGGAAGAAAGGGGGAACAGAAAGTTAGGTTCCCCTAACTTTAGTGTTCTTTGCCCTTTGAGAGAAAGAAAAAGCAATTGTTTGGGCTGGAGGGCCACTTAGGAAATACTGGTGAGCTGCTGTAGGGGAGGTGGGGGGTGCTGCTGACCCAGCCCATGACAGCTCACCAGAATGCCCTAAGCAGCCCTCCAGCCCAAACAGCTGCCCACCCCTAGTGAAGAAGGTGCCATGGAATGTTAGCATTGCAAACACAATTCACAAGATAAACCCAGAGATTTTAAATAGTATTGTATAGCATTAAAAATATGCTTACCTAATGATTTGCTGTTATTTTTCCATAATCAAAACTGAGTGAAAACTAGAAGCTGGCATATTCCAAGAGGTACCTGGAATCTATCAAGGGGTGCCTCAAGTCTAAAAAAGGCTGAGAATCACTGATCTGACGGGGTGCTCAACCTCCAGCCTGCTAGCCAAATGCTGGCTGCAGAGCCATCGCATCTGGCCCACCAGGCTCCCCACATCAGAAATTATGGAAGCAGGGAAAAGATAGCAGATAACATAAACACCCTCTTCCCTGCCAAATTCCCAAACCCCAAGCTCCCCACAGCTAGATTGGGGCCAGGCCACACCCCTCCGTCCCCCAAAAGGGATCCAGGTTGCCTCCTCACCCACTGCACCTTCCCTGAGCATCAGATTGGGACCACTGGCCATATCCAGCCCACAGATGGCTTGGGTACTGCTCATCTGGCCAAAAAGGTTGAGTGAGCAACACTGGTCTCAGACAATGAGTGGTTTAGGGCAACAGCACCAGAAAGTGCTGTAAGATCCTTTTAAGGGTGCCTTGGGGTGCTGTGCAGTATTAGCAGTATTAGGTGCGTACATGATTCACAAGATAAACCCAGATATTTCAAATAGGAATATAGCGTCAAAAGTATTCTGACCTGTTGTGGTGTTTCGGAGTTCTTTGCAACAGAAGAATTGCACCATTAGTTTTCCATAGTCAAACAACAAATAAAAGCTAAGAACTCTCCCCTGACAGAGGGCACCCAAGGTTTTGGCTCCATGAATACAGCTAGTGTTTCCAGATGCTTCTGTCTTTAGTTAAACTCAGTTTAAGTTTTAAGCCTTGTCCATGGCCAGGTGCTTTATTAAACAAGATGTATTGAAGCACAAGTATTGGCATCTAAAATCAATCCTGCAAGCAGTCTGGAAGATAATACAAAGGTAATTCAATTTTACTGGGATAATTTTACTCAGGTGCCCCCATAAATCTCAGAGAAACCCCAGGTTCAGAGTCTAAATAGAAATATCTGTTTAATTACAGTAAAACCTATTAAACTGATCTCCTTTAGAAAGGGTGAAATGATCAACTCCAGAAGGCTATAGAGGACATAATGGATTCAGTTTAATTAGGGCATACTCTTAGCTAACTATAATCTGTTAATTAGCATTCCTAGTTTTTACATCTCATTGCAGTGCTTCACTTACTATTAAATTGCACCCTTCCTTTTTTGGACTAAAGTTACACAATCCCAACACTGCAGTGGTAATTATAGTGGGTGCCTTGAGAACAGAGTCCTGCAATAGTCTTAAGTGTTTAATTAGCATATGGGGGAAGGGTAGGAAATAGAATAAAGAAAAACAATATTCTTCAATCGCTACATATGATTTTCACAGTATAACAAACCACTTGAATGTTCCATTCCAAAGGGTTTGAGCTACCAAGGAAGCTATCTATATACCTGTACTCTATTTTCATAAAATGTTCAAATGTTGTAACAAGCATTTGAAGAAAAAAAATAGGTTTTCTTAAGACATTTTTCTCAGCTGTCTTGTTCAGGTGGAATTACCACTGCTTAATGCCAATGAAAAGTAATGTAAATTTAAGTATTTAAGTCTGACAGTTCTGACAGCAGAATCTTGAGAGTTCTACAATACTATCCCATTGGGAAAACAGTGTAAAACGGGAGGGCAAAGTCCTGGGCTTCCACAGAGACCAATCCAAACAACACTGGCAGGATGTGTGGCTTGCCAGGGAGCTGCTCCAGAGCTGGAGACAGGATTTTGCATCAGGGATTTTGAGCCAGGGCAGAGCCACAATCTGCTACCTGCATACCCTGCAGGGGTGTGCAGGCAGGAAATCACACCTCTGCTCCAGCAGGGCATGTGGGCAGAGGATCATGGCTCTGTCCAGGCTCTGGACCACACCATCCCTGCCACAAAATCCTAGCTTCAGCCCCGGAGCAGCTCCCCACCACCACTACTTGGGATGGTTCCTGTGGAAATTCCAGCCCCACACTGTCATAGCCCTACCCCTCCTGGGGTCTCCAAAAAAACCAGCTGCAGCAACACAGGCAGGAGCTGCTGGGAAATGGAGTCCAGCTACCGGCCAGATCCGCCATTTTGCCCACCACAGTGTAAAAGATAACTCAGGTTTCATTTTGCTAGTATGTCAGTTCAACCAACAGACAATCTTTACAGTTGCCTGAACATTAAATATTACAAAATAAGGTTTTTTTCTATTTAATTTACTTTCCCTTCTTTGATATTTATCAATCCAATAATACACAAACTATGTCATATTGGGATATTGCACTTTCACAAATTGCATGTTCTCATGCATACTATTACACATTAGAGTAATGCTATGGACCAGTATGACAAACTCTGTTGTGCCCTGCTGCTTAAATAATACGCTGATTTTTTTTTTCCCTAAACAGTTATTCAAGTCAGTAGAAAAATAAGATTAAAAAAATAATCTCAGGTGATTTCCAGGGTAAAAAAAGCTTACAGTATTGCAAATGAATGGATGTTTCTGAATCATTCAAGTCTTGAATGATTTCATAGTTGAAATCACACATCTGGAAGCAGAATGTAATGCAAAACTTTAAAATGTGCCAATGCCACTGCTTTATTCTTTTGTGACACCTTCTCCCTATGCCCATCTTCCAAGACCAAAAGTGAAGATTGCCTAAAGGAATGAATATATAAATAGAACTACAAGGTATTGCCACATCTTAACTATGGCAACCACTTAAGACGATCAAAGATGGACAAACCAAAGTCAACCCAGACTTAGTGCAACTTTTGAGACTGTATGTTGAGACTTAATCACAAAGTTCTCAACATCCTGAATATCTTCCTGAACACAATGCTGACCACTGAAGAAGGCTTGGAGAAAATTCTAGGTTCCTAAACTACAAGGAATCAGGTCTTCACCCAATTTGCTTAACTGGACAACTGAATGCAACTGTGTGAACTATAGCAGAGACAATTTCAAGTCCGATCTGGCCTACTAAATCAGAGGCTAATAGTTGTTCATGCTTGTGCTTAACCACACTTATTTCAGGGGTACTGGTTGTACCTGTGTTGGTCTAAGGACATAGGCAGACAAGGGTCTTTGGGTAAAACTGATATTTTTTATTAGACGAACTAAAATAGTTGGAAAAATTCTTCTTTGCAAGCTTTCAGGTGTTTGTACCCCAAAACCTGCAAAGAAGAATTTTTCCAACTAACTTAGTTGGTCTAAAGGAAGGTATCAGATTTACCCAAAGAACCTTGTCTGCCAACCACACTTGTAACAGTTTGGTTCACTATGGGTGTGTCTATAAGTGCATTTATGCTGGCTTAAATTTACTGCACACTAAGTGGGAATAGGCTAGCACATATACGTGCAGGTGTTAAAGCACATTAATGCTAATTTTAGCTCCAAATCAGGCTACACACACAGTGTTACTGTGCAGTAAGGCATCTACATGTGCAGAACTGTGCAGTAACTAATCAGCCATAAATCTGATACCTGCTTGATGCAAGTATCAAATTTTTGCTCAAGTTGGCATAAGTCACTATATTTACTGCGCAGTATGGGCATGCACTTTTAGACATGCACCCGTACTGCACAGTAATTGTGGTTACTCAGCATAAATGTACACATGTAGATGGCAAAGCAGGGTGGCACCTTAGAGAATTCATAAGTTAGTCAATAAGGTGCCATCCTGCCCTGCCTTCCTTCAGACTAAACACAGTTAACGATCTCTCTCTACTTTGGGTAAACATGGACAGATTTTGTTCTCAAGTTAAACCTATTATCTATGTCGTAAAACACAACATAAAAAAAAGACTCAAAAGCTGTATTTTGTAAAACAGAAGCTTGAGAGAGAAAAAAAGTTATGTCTACTAGAAGGTTAAAATAATTCCTCTAGTCTTCTAGGGCACTCCAGCCTGGTCTACACACCATAGGTACATCCAGATAAGTGCGCACATGCCTCTTGCAGCATCTGAAAGCCGTTTGAGATGCTGCAAGAGGTATGATCAGGAACAAAAAAATGTTCCCCACACTTCAAATTTGCAACAATAGGGCAAAATTAGACCCCTGAATATCCAGGGGTCAAAAAATACCCCAGACAAAAAGAGCAGGGCAGGGCATGGAGCACTGAGGCAACTGGAGACTCAGGTCCTCCACTGAGACACTCTGGTAGCCAGCCAGAGTGTCTTTATGGCTGGCCCTCACCCTGATGCTGAAGCATGTTGACTGCCCATGCAAGACAGGCAGCATGCCAGCCAGAGTTAGCTGGACCTGGGCTCTATGCCACTATAGCAGAGGTTGCCAGGGGCTGGAGGAAGGGGCCCATGGGGGACCCCTGTCGATCCCATCCCCCATCTGCTCCTCGAGCCCCCCCAGAGTGCTGCCTCACCCAGCCCCAGCCCCACCTGCCCCCCAGA
>NW_017728931.1:35492917-35503044 GCF_001723895.1 Crocodylus porosus
CCCAAAAAAACCAACTAACTGGTTAGATTACATGACATAAGAGTAAAACAGCTACCCATGCTCAGAGTCAGGAAACCTTTTAGTATGCACTAAAATTGGGTTAAATACATCACTCTCACGGGGTTGGTAATGACCACTAGTAATCCAGTCATTTATTACCAGTATTTAGCCACTTTTAATTATTCTACATGCCATACTGGAATATAATAAAGAACTTTTTTGACATTTGTAATGAAGCTATATTATAAAAATCTCAAGTGCAAATTGTACGCACCCTAGGTTGAGAATTACATTGCCCAGATAAATGCTAAAAGTACACTTTCTCACTACAAAAATTCAGAGTGCTTGCTATATAAGAATTACAAGGGAATAAAATAGTCTGTTAAAGAATGTTGCTCTTGCATGCACTCACTGCCAACATAAAGGATAATTCTGCACAATGGAATAATTAATCACCTATGTCTTGTTGAGCCAAGAAAAGCTGAAGAGTATTCAATGCTTTGTGAGCATCAGCTGGCTTGACAGGTGCTACGGAGGACATAGTTCAGTACCTCTAAAGCCATCTAATTATCAGGAACAAATTCAGTTCTGATTTAGTATGCCTTCCCAGCTGGAGGCCAAGGGATGTTCATTTGGAAATGACTAAGTATGCTTTAACAGATGATGGATTAGCCTAAGCGTTCTGTGTACAAATCAACAGGAATCTGGTCAGGATTCAGTGCACCACATAATAAGATCACAGTGACTATTTTTGCCAGCAATTAATTAAACAGTTTCCAATATAACTTTTTTTCAGCAAACACCACTTTGGTTTGAAAAACCGCACTCACTTATTCCCTTCAAGTGGAAAAATCTCCAACATTTCTCTCAGTGTCTAACCAGGGGGTGGAACCCAATATTAACTTCCAGTGCAAAACAGAAACCCATGAAAGTCCCCACTCTCTTCCACCAACTACATAACTCCTTTCCCTTTCCCCTTCACATAAAGATCTTAGACGACTAACCTGGTTTTCATCTTGTAAAACTCTATACTGCTCCTTCCAAATAGTGATTTTGGAAGCTTCATCTTTTCTTAGTGCTCTTTCCTTCTTTAGCTCAGGACTCCAGAAGGTCTTGATGCTGTTCATGGAGGAGCTCAGCTTGCTTTCTTTCACCTCCACATCCTTGCGCAGCAGATCATTTTCCCGCAATACCTCTTTGAGCTGTGTCTGCAGATCCATTATAGTATTATCCCTGGCCTGGCGCAGTGAGTGGGGCACAGTGGATGCCATGCTCACTGGAGGAAGGTGATGCTCTCCAAATGCAATAGTATCACTGGCAACACCACTACTGGCAATGTTAGGGCTGCTACCCATTGCAGTCATTCTCACACCGTAAGGCAGCCGTCCGCCGGATCGACCGAGAGTCATGGTACTTTTAGGGGTGTCTGCACCCACGTTCTCATGGTCACTGAGATACATAGGGCCAGATGTGGCATAGGCAGCATTTAAGGATTGAATATTTTCCATGGAAAGTGTCTTCCCACTGCCACCTCCAGTACTGCTTCCAGAGCTCCCACCAGTGCTGTTGGTTCGACGATGACCCAGGCGCGGTGATCGTGGCAACCTTGGTGAACGCCCTGGACTCTGGTTGCTTGGTTCAACCTTACCAACTGACCGAGCGCTTCCATACATGGTTGAACTGGTGGTGTGAGGAGACTATATAGATGTAAAGCAGAAAGGAGAGATCCTGTGAGGCTTTGCTATGGCTGAAAGTCAGTTTAAGGCCAATCACAATTTATTGCAGATCCAGTTGTCCATGTTTGAAGTCATGTACTCATGGTGTTTGAGCTCGTATCTGTATCAATTAAAGCAACACAAATTAAACATCCATTTTATCAAAATACATCAGTTTTTATCCCACACCTTCAATTAGTGCTCCATTTCTCTAATATGCTCCCAGCTAGTTGTCATCCTCAAAAAAGCAATTTACAAATAGTTTTCAAAACCAGAAAATTTGAAACTCAGGTAAATTTTTTATTCTCTATTCTTCCTTCCCTACTTTGCCATTTATGTTGCTATAGGCATAGCCTGAACCAGAACAGATTATTTTTTCCCCTTGCGAAGAAGACTTCAATCCTCATCTGCAGTTTATGCCTGGAGCTTAAACTTTATAATTAAGATGAAGGACCTGCCCAGTAGACAAAATTCTTCCCTATGTACGAACACTAAGCTTCTGAGTCTTCAGTCCCAATGGTTGTGAAAACCCTCCCATAGTTGCAAATATAATGTACACTAATGCAGTGCTTTCTTAAGTCTACTGGTAAACAGCTCCAGTCCTATTAACACTCCTAAAACGGTCTTATTTTTACTGCTGCCATTTACATTAAGTAGTCAGCAGCAAAACTGACAAGACCATAGCACTTCTAATTTCTGTTGCTACCAGCAAAGTTCTAAGTAGCAAACGGTACAGGTATTATAGCTCTATTATGCTATAAATGACCCAAATATGAAGCTTGACAGAGTCTTGTCCTCATCTCTACCCACTTACTCATGTAAATGTATCTCTACTCCATATCCTCAAGTCTATCCATTTAGCACAAAGGGGAAAAAAGAAAAAAAAAGAATGCCCTTTCATCCTTTCAAAATGCATCATAAGTTCAAGTGTTTTCAAAAACATTAGACAGGGCTAATAAAAATAGAATCCCTGAATAAAGTCCAGGGAGAACACTCTGATATGAATCACAGCAGCTCTCCTTTCACATAAACTGGAGTGAAATTAAGCTGATGTCTCATTTGTGCACTTACACTAGCTACTGTCTCATCCTTTCCCTTGTACGTCAGCTTTTGCCAATAAGTGTGGTCCTCTGGCTGCATCTCTAGCAAAATTGTCCAGATCTACACATGAGTGTGTGTCTATGATGAGGTGAGTAAATTGAATTAAAAAAACTGATGGAAAAAATTAAAAAGAAAGAGCACAGTGTTGAAAGAGACAGTAAAAATGGGTAGAGAAACAAATACATGAATCAGAAGATCCAATACAGAGAAAAATACTGGGACCACGGGTGACTGGTGCCTCCCAAGTCTGGGGGGGCACCAGCCAGCCAATTGCCAAAAGGGGAGGGGGGGGGGATCCCCAGCAGCCAATCACCAAACCAGTGGCAAAACTAGAAATGCACTTCTGATTCTGGCTGGCGCTTCCAGGAGGTACACTGCTGATATCAAGGGGTGCACGTGCACCTGCATGCACCCCCTACACATCGCCAGTGACTGGGACAACAGTAGAGAGAGCACAAGGAGGGGACAAATACTGAAGACAAAGAAAATATACATAATGAGCTGTTAAAGAAAAGGACTAAAAATTGAGTAAAGAAACAAAAAGATAGAGCCCCATTTTTTTATGTATGAAATATAAACAAACATAGCACAGAAACCAAAAGCTGCTATCAACTCAGCAGCAGCTACAAGAGGCTGAAACTGGACTCTGCCCCAGATGAATGCAAGCCCCAGAGAGAAGGGAGAGAAGCAGAGCCTTCAGCAGCCATTTTAGCGTGCCCATGCTTCTATTTCAGTTTAGAAATTGCTTTCCCTGCTTAAGACATATAGGTTTCCCTTAATTTATGCAGTACATGCATTCCCAGAAAGCTGCACATCAATCTAATTCGCATAAAGGGAACTCAGTTTACAATGTAAGAAATAGGGATACATTCTAATAGCAGTGAGGGAGGGAAGGAGTAAAGCTGGGACTAGGGAAGGGGCGGTGGGAAGGGTGCATCAGCCTCTCCAGGGGCTGCAGCGGAGAGCAAAGCTGAGGAAACTGAGTGGGTGCAGGGTGTGGAATGAGGGGCCATAGCTCTTGCTGCTATTTGCACCCTGAGAAGGTTGTGGCTGGGGGGCTGTGCCACACTCTTCCCAGGGGGTGAGCGTCCCAGGATCTGTACGCGGGAGGAAAGCTGGCTTCTGCTGCAGACTGGAGCCAGCAGCAGCACTGGGTTCTTCACTGCGCTCAGGACAGGCTGTGGAGATGGGAGGGGGGCTGCTGCCACCTCAAAATCTGCCATAGCCCCCACCCCAACCTGCCCTCTCAGCACTGCCACCAAGTGCTAGGAAGAGCCCAGTGCCACTGTTGGCCCCAGCTGGCAGCCTCTTCTCCTCCCACACACAGATCCAGGGGCATGCACACCCAGAGAAGAGTCCAGCACAGCCCCACAACCCACAGCCCTGCCAGGGTATGCTTGGCAGCAAGAGCCGTACCCCACTCCTGTCCCGTCCCATGCCCTGCCCCCACAGTTTCCTCTGCTCCCTGCTGCAGCCCAAGGAGCGACCAACAGGCTGCACCACACTCCTCCCCCTCCCCCTATAGATTTACCTGATCATACCCCAGGCCTCCACTTCTCCCCACTCACCCCACCCCCTACTGCAATGGCCCCAGGAACAGCTGACACCACCTGCCTGCACCACAGCATGGTGTAGCCCAGGGGCTGGGGTGAATGGGGACAAGCAGAGCCCTGGACCTGATGGCACAGGAGTGAATTTACCTCACATATAACAAATTTGGGGTATAAAAAGGGGTCATCTCATAGGAGCAAATTTGCATATACAGAACCCACATAAATCAAGGGAAACCTGTACATCCCATTTCAGGGGGCTAATTTTTGAGGGAAATATGCATGTGGTATGCAGATAAATATAGTATTGCTAAAATGCTGAATTTAGGACTGGTTCCATCTACATTGAAGTGTTTTCTTACCTAAATCTTTTCTCAAAGTGGTCAAAATATATCTAGGCAGTTGGAAAAGAGCTGATCTTAGTAAACTACTGGCTACACAGGAGCCTTTGGAGAGAGAGGACACGGAAAGGCTTCTCTACCTCTGTGTGAGCCAGCTGCCAGTGCTTTGGTCAGCCTAATTGTAATGGTCAATATGCTACACTCCAGATCTTGAACACTGGCAAACAGACCATTTTTTCTTTTAGAAGAAATGAACTGGAAGTCAGCTTAAGCAAAATTGTCCTCAGACTAATCTCATGGTGTCTAAATGATTAGTTTGAAAAAGCAACTCCACCTCACTGGGCACGAAAAACAGATTACACATAATTGCCAAAACAAAAGTGCATTCACTGATGGCTTGTGTACATGAAGACTCTCAGGAAAGACTGTCTGAAATAACAGAGGTGGGGGGGAGAATTTAAAGCTTACGAGTGAAATAGCACTGAACTCCAGTAGCACACCAATTCTGAATTTAAGCATCCCTAATTAGGTTTAGCTTAATTCAGCTGAAGGGTACTATATATTTTGTTCTATGCATTTCAATTTAACAGAATACTTGAACTCAGCTTAGTTGCTTAAAAATGTATATAACATCCAATGCAGTGAAAAGCATGGCAACACTGATACAAATACAAAATTGGAAAGTACAAAAGCATCAACTAAATCCTTACATTTCTGAATAATGAATGTGAAATCAGCACAACAAAACAAAAATCTTTTGGTGGACTGTTATATAAATCATGACTCCAGAAGGCACAGTTAAATACAGATTCAAAAAACTTTGCTTTAGCCAGCATTTTGTCAACTATTAATAGCTTCTTTAGAGAATAAAAATGAATGTCATGTCCTTGACAGAAAAGTAACTTCCCAAGTAGCTGAAGGCAGCTGGTCCTGCACAATTTTCTTTATTAAAATCATGTGCTAATCTACCACGCAAACAGATTTATACTTTTACACCTTAAGCGAAAATAAGGAACATGCTAATTCAGCTCTCAGTACTGCTTAATAGATAGACGAACCCTCCTTGTCACCCAAGGGAATTAAGTTACCTTAACCATAGATATCAACAACTAATCAGAACCTGGTGCTCAGTTAAGACTTTGTGGGGAGTCACTGGAAGTTTGTTTTTATTTTTTAAATGAGAAAACCTAACATGCAAAGAAGTTCTTAAGGAACTGTGCTACATCTCTTCCTCATATTATATTGTCATAAACTCAAAATCAACCGTGAATGAGTCCCTGAAGATTGGGAGCCTCTCAATATTTCTAGAATTTTAAGTTTTCAGTTTAAAAAAAAGTTTCTAGCCTTTATGGCTGTAGATACTCTTCAAATATTAACTAAATGCACCTACCCAAGCATACAATCAGCTTCAGTGCCTTATGTTGTCAAGAAAAGATTTATCAAGCTACAGAAGTATGGAATTCATACTAGGTACTCAGTTGCTATTCCAAACCCTGGTAACAGGGTTACTACCAAAGTACGTGAATTTCACCTTGCTGCCATCTGGAAACACTACAAAGAGGAGCAGAGGTGGATGCTGAATGTATTCACTAGCAAAGCCTCTGCACAAGTAGAACTGAGTAAGATATGGAGACTCTTTTTCTCATTTGCAGTAGGCAGTATTTGGAAGAATGGAATGAAAGCTCTAGCTTCTTTCCAGGAATCCCAGCAATGAGAGAAGGACTATTAGGGTAAGAAAATTTGTCTTAGACCCTGGATGTAGATACAGAACTAATGAAGTCTATGGATAGCACCTTAGCAGGAATCTTAGCAAAGTATTCTCTACGCTTTGATGACACTTCCCACATTTTATATTAACTTTTGACTAAAAGTCATCCAGTAAACTGAACAACCACTGCATCATGTGTCAGTCCTATGAATTAAGAACTTTAGAAAGACGGACATGGTACTAAATTGCATGCCTGTTGCCTGGCAAGAAGGTAGACAAAGGAATAAAGAATCAAGTCGGAACAGCAAGTCAGATAATTAACTAGTTAATATATTTCACAAGGTGCTTTCGATAGGTTAGTCTAAGGAAATCATGGAACTTGAAGTTTCACAAAGAAAAAGTAGAAATGATAGGAGCCTGGGACAGTTCTTGGTAGCTGAACCTTAATGAAGCTATTCAATTTGAATCAAGGAATGAACTTCTGCACTTCTTAATGCCTTATTCAAAGGGTCAAAAGAGGGAGAAATAGAACCATAACCATAATCTGTATCAGAGCTGAATTTCCAACTTTAAAATCTGTGGTAATTCCAGGAGAAAAAGGAAACAACCATCAAGGATAGAAGAAAAAAGCAGAGTAGCAGAAATGAAGACTGGAAAGATATTCCTAGGCCATCCATCACAACTGAGGGCAGTTGAGTGCCAAGGATCACTGGGCTAAAGAATTGGAACTTTAATTAACTTAACTCCCTCTATGTCATCAGTTTGGCTCATGAAATTCTGCAACCCTCTACAAATGGGCTGGGACAGCGACTACTTCTATGTCCTTTTTTCTAAAAACAAAAACACATTTTGCCGGGACTGTTCGATTCCTAGAGACCACGTTATCACTCTAGTTTCATATACTACAAGTATGGCCTCAGAGACACGAGAGATCTTTCACCTGGTGACTTATACCAACAATACAAGAATAATCTCAGACATCAAGCCAATATAACCAAGTAATGATATAAAACACAAAAGATACACTTAGAAACCAAGTCTCAGCAACCATGTTTTTTTGATCTCAAAAGAAGATTATCAGAATGGGGGTATCCAGTCTCACAGCTACTGGTAAAGCTGTAATGACCCATGTCTACATAGCAACTTTTTCAGAAACTTTTGCTTGATAGAGCAACCTGCTCTGGACCCTTTAGCTGTTTCACTGTTTGTTGGGAAACACCAGTAAATAAGGACCTGGGAGTGAAATACCAAAATTTATGCTATGGAAATGGTTACAAGTGATTTGTTTTATTGGCAGTACAGATGCATCTGGGATCAGCTAAATAGCCTTACAAAGTCCAACTAGACTTCAAACAAAGGGTTAGTTTATATTTCTTCTCTTTCTCCTAAGTCACCGTTTGTCAAATTGCCCCAAGGACTCAGACAACTATTTCAACAGTTACTGAATTTATCTGCAATTACCAGGAAGGAACAAAGATTCATGTATTATGGTGCCAACAAGAGAAATAGAACATTTGGCAACTTTTTGTCAATACCAAAACACTGATTAGTATTACCTATTGTTTCATACCCATCTGGTTCCTGTATTCTGTCATGAATATTTCCCTGAGGTAGCAAAAGAGAAACTACTATAAGCCTACCAATAAAGGCAAAAGAACAAGATGAAGTGCAGTAAATTCTCTCAGCTCCCATTTTCTCCAACCCATCAAGAGACTGGAGGAGGCCCGTACCTCTGTAACTAACTAGTCCATGTGTTATGAATGGGCCAAGGAAAGAGAATCTGGTTACAGTAGCCTATGGGATTGCAAAAAAACCCCAAAACAGCTCCTAGGTTGGGTTGATAACCAAACCAAAAAAGTCATTATTTAAACATTTTCTTAAATCATTTAGAGGTTCCTCTTTTAAAAAATAAATGCATTGAAAAACTCTAAATGTAAGACAAAATATGTTACAGACAAAAATTAGAAACTCCAGATAAATGTAAAGAGATAAGCAAGCCAATTCCATAAGACCTTGTGAAAAACACTGAGATATAACCAGGGTGTAGGTTGTGGCCGTGTTGGTCTAAGGACATAGGCAGACAAGGTTCTTTGGGTGAATCTGATAACTTTTATTAGACCAACTAAATAGTTGGAGAACAATATTTAAGCAAGCTTTTGGGTTCAAAAATCCTTCGTCAGGCTAAGGAAGTTTCAGCAGTTGATGCATGCTCTTCCCGGATGGAATGCAAAGTGAAAAAGCCAGAGGCTGGGCTGGTATGCATACAAGACAGGCAGTCAGTGAAAATATAGACTGAGGAGTCAGTGTGTGAGATATAGCCTGCATTTTTCCTATATAATGAAAGATTTAGTAGGAAGCGAAAAGTAAATTATAAACAACATATCGTTCACCTCTTTTCCTAACGTAATGAAAAAATACAGTCCTGAAAATATTAGTCCTTATAATTGCTTAATTTATATAGTTAAAAGTATACCTTCCCAGATACCAAAAAGATACACCAAGTCTAGCACAAAGGACTTAACTACAAATTTTTGGTTGACAGAACCATTATGAGAATGTGGATGCATCTTCAGAAAATGGCTAAAGTACAAATGGAAGAGTATTTAAATCACAGATTTCTAGTTGATTGTTTAAATCATGACTAAAGGGCACCTGTACACACCCTGGGTTTTAATAATCGTTAAATTAAATAGGTTTATAAAATTTAAACTTGTTTATTTTGGAGTGTCGCATCTGTGTTTACACGCACTAGGTTGTCAGACAAATTAAGCTGGGTCCCTGACCAGTGCTGCAGGAGAGTGGGATGGTCCAGTGCTGCCTCCTGGCCTGGGGCACCCCACACACTCTGTGCCTGTGCCCTGCCACACAGCTGTGAAAGCAGGGAGCCAACAAACCATATAAGAAAAAAAAGCAAAAGCAATTCAAAAGTGAAAGCAATTGGAAAGGGTGAACTACAAAAAAGTCGCAGCACCACCTGGTGGACAAAGAGGCTCGTTACATGTATTTGAGTGCCCTTGTGTTTGCACGCAACAAATCCATGGATGTGACACTTTAATTCCCAACGAGCCAAACTAAACTACATCCAAGGAGTTTTAGTTCACTGCACCAGAAAGACTTCTAAAGTGTCCAGAAAACCTGCTCATACAGTTGCAGTGCAAGAAAGGGGAACAAATATGGTGTATACAAAGGCCCAAAATGGCTAATTTAAATAATCTTAGTTAAATTCAGGCCTTTCCGACTTTTAAGTGGCCAGAGGCCACATATTTGTGGGCCACACCACGGAGTCATGGACCCACCCCCCAAGTCCTCCAAGGCAACATGCCATAAGGGACTTTCTGCAGGTCACAGTGCCAAACTGCAGAACCCCTGGGATTTCCAGTTTCAGTAGATGGACCAAAATAGGAGAAACCAGTAAGTAACCAAATTAGGATGAAGCTCACGTACTGGACAGACATACCTTCCCCTCTCGTGACAGCTCCAGGACTCGTAGATATAGAGTTGTTTGCATTATTCTTATCTTCTATCACTTTGTAGCAATAAAATTTGCCTGACATTGAACAGAGAGGTGGTGGCTGGTCTGAAGGATTTTGGGGCCTCCCCGACCAAGGTATTAGGGGCGTTCAAAGCTCCAGTTGGCAATTTGATTTGGAGAAGATTCGGTCCAATTCGGAGGCCAAATCACCAAATCCAAATCGAAACAGAAGGAACCTCC
>NW_017728931.1:35503369-35504891 GCF_001723895.1 Crocodylus porosus
GACTGGATACAGCTTATTAACTAGGATCCCTCTACTTATCCCTATCCAATCTGTTTCTTTCAACTTACTCCTCCCCCAAAAACCTCTTATTTGTTCTTGTTTGGTTCCCCCCCACCTCACTTTTTAAAAAGAAAGCTGCGTTTTCCCTGGCAGTGTGATCCATCACTGTGCAGGAAAGCACATACGTTACACATACTCACGCACGTACACAACAAAGAAGAGGAGATATTATATAGTTACACACAGATACAAACTAAACACAACACAGAGGAAGTCAGACGCGTACTGGGGAACACCTTGGAAAAAATTATCAAAGAGACCATTCTTGACAGACTGGCTGATGGCAACATCCTGAGGGACAGCCAGCATGGGTTTGTTGTGGGTAGGTCTGGCCTGACCAATCTCATCTCCTTCTATGACTAGGTGACATATCACCTGGACAAGGGGGAAGAGATTGATGTGATATATCTTGATTTTAAAAAAGCCTTTGATCTGATGTCCCACGATCATCTCATGGAAAAATTGGCCGCCTGCGGCCTCGGCTGCATCACAGTCTGATGGCTGGGGAATTGGCTCCATGGTTGAACCCAGAGAGTGGCAGTCGACAAAAGTAAATCATCATGGTGCACCATGACCAGTGGGGTCCCTCAAGGCTCTGTCCCTTGGTCTATACTCTTTAACATCTTTATTAATGATGTGGACACTGATATCAGAAGCAGACTGGCCAAGTTCACCGATGACACCAAACTTTGGGGTAAAGCTTCCACACCTAAGGGCAGGATGGTGATCTAGGCCAACCCAGACAGGCCCAGAAAATAGGCGGACGAAAACCTGATAGTATCCAACACCAAAAAATGCAAGGTACTCCACCTCGGGGGGAAAAAAACCCGCAGCATGCTTATAGGCTCGGCAGTGCCATGCTTGCTAGCACCACAGCCGAAAGCTACTTGGGGGTCATGACTGACTGCAAGGTGAATATGAGCCACCAGTTAAATGTTGCAGCTTGTAAAGAGAGCAAAACACTGGCTTGCATCCACAGATCTTTCACAAGCAAATCCCAGGATGTCACTTTCCCGCTGTACTCAGCCTTGGTGAGGCCGCAGCTAGAGTGCTGCATCCACAATTTAAAAAAGATGTGGAGAAGCTTGAGACAATCCAGAGGAGAGCCACGCATATGATCAGAGGGCAGGAGAACAGGCCCTATGATGAGAGGCTGAGAGCCATGGGACTCTTCAGCCTGGAAAAGCACAGGCTCAGGGGGGACCTGGTGGCTGCCTATATATATAAGGGGTGTACATCAGGATCTGGAGGAACGCCTGTTCACCAGAGCACCCCAAAGAATAACAAGGTCAAACAGTCACAAACTCCTCCAAGACCGTTTCAGGCTAGACATAAGGAAGAACTTCTTTACTGTCCAAACCCCCAAGGCCTGGAACAAACTGCCACCAGACATGGTGCAAGCACCTACTCTGGACTCCTTTAAGAGCCATTTGGATGTTTATCTTGCAAGGATCCTTTGACC
>NW_017728931.1:35505700-35509961 GCF_001723895.1 Crocodylus porosus
CATGGGGTGCCAGTACTCGATGATCTGCTCAGGTCCCTTCTGACCCTACAAACTATGAAACTATGAGTCTTCTGCTGACATTTGGAGCAAGGAGATGAGAGCAGTATCTGTCCCTGCACCTGCACCACCTCCCCTAACACCAGAAATAGCCGCCAGCAGCAGAATGACAGTCTCCTCCACCCCAATTTTATCTCCCAGTGTAAACCTCCCAGTGCCAGAGGAGGTGGATCTGGAACCAGGGGACCCAGGAGCCCTAGCTAAAGAAGTTCTGGGGACCAAGAGGGAATCTGAGTTTTTGCTTCACACCCCTCAAAGTTCCCCTACACCCAGGTCTCCTTCTCAGGAAGGCACCTCAGAAGACAGTGTGGGGGCAGGTGGCTCAGCTTCCCCTGTTGTACCTCTGCCTGCTGAGGAGGGGGATAAGGCAGGATCACCACCCTCAACCCAGAAGCAGGGGGATAGTGTAGTGTGGGATCATTTTGAGGTAACAGCTGAGGTGGCAGATGATCCCAAGTATGCTATCTGCTAGCACTGCTGAAGGTAGATCAGCCAGGGCAAGAAAGTGAAACACTTCACCACCATGGCAAGGCTACTGCATCTCAGGAAGCAGCACTCCCTTGCCTTTGTTCCTCCTTAGCCTGGAACCAGGGGGAGCATGCCTAAAGGAAAGTCCCCCTCTTGCTCCAAAGCCCCCGTCCCCATGAAACAGAGGCAAGCCACCCTGGAGCAGTGGCGGAAAACTGCAGACAGAAGGGGGTGCATTTCAAATGCGAGCAAGGTCATCCAGAGCATTGGAGAGATGCTTGCTCTGGATGGCCAGTCCTTCTCCTTAGTTAGGAAGTTAGGGTTCAGGTAGATCATGGCACTCATGGCCCCATCCTACCAAGTGCCCATACACACCACCTTTAGCAGGATGGTGGTACCCTCCCTGTATGAGGCATGCAGGGAGCACTTGAGAGAGGAGCTGCTCAAGGCAGGGCCACAGGTAGCCATGCACTTCACCTCCAACATCTGGAGCAGCAAGGGTGGAGATCACACCTGCCTCTCCCTCAGAGGGCACTGGTGTGATCAGTCAGGCCGTAAGTGAGCTCTCCTCCAAGCTGAGGTACTGGATGAGTCTCACATGGCAAGAGAGATCATGCTTGCCATGAACCACATGGTGCAGGGGTGGCTCGCTGGGCAGGCCAAGCTCACCTGCAGGTTCATGGGCAGCAACAGTGAGGCTAATATGGTCAAGGCTATCCATGATGCCAACCTTGTTGGCATGTGCTGTGTGGTACACAAGTTCCACCTCACTGTCAGGGATGCCTTGGAGGGGGTCAGAGCTGCCAGCTGATGGCACGTTTACCACCACCCAGCTGATTTCAAAATGCAGGAAGGTGGCAGGCTGTCCACTGCAGCATCGAGGCAGGCAAGATGCTGTGGGAGAAATAGGCAAAAGCTGAGCATCCCTCAGTACAAAATCATGCAGGATGTGGCGACTCAGTGGAACTCCACATACCTAATGCTGGAAAGGCTAGTGGAGCAATAGAAGGCCACCCACAAGATGGCCTTGCTTGGGGAGATTGGGATCAGCAGCCCCTTTAATAAAGTGGGGTGGGATACTATCCCCCAGATCTTGGTGGTCCTCAAGCCATTTCTCGAGGCCACTGAAACCATCAGCACTGGCAATGTGCTCCTTAGCCAGGTGATCCCCATAGTGAGAGAACTTGAGAACCAAATGGAGAAGTGCCAGGGGATCAATGTTCCTGGCTGGGGCAAGCCTGTCACCAGACATGCAGACACTGGTGAGGCGGCTGAAGGAGGGCACCAGGAAATGGCTGGATCCACTGAGGTCCAGTATGGTCCACATGCTGGTGGGCATGTGTGACCCAAGGGTGAAAAGGAGCATGTGCACTGGCAGCACCAAAACCCTTGATCACTGGACAGAGGTGCTGGTTGACAGTCAGAGAGGCAGAAGGGCAGAGGCAAGAGGACGTGGAAGATCTACTTTCCCATGCCAGCACTCACACCAGCCAGTCTCCTCCACAGCAGCCTGTGCCAAGGGCATGGCTTCAATGTTGGGGTCCAAACATAACAGACTCCAGCCTTGGGCAAGTAGCACTGAGGCTTCAGTGGTTACCTATGTTGCTGAGGATGTAGAGCCACTGGACTGAGACCCCTTGGCCTACTGGGCAACCCACAGTGAGATGTGGAACAATCTGGGCATGGTTGCCCAGGAACTCCTGTCCTGCCCATCGACCAGTGTTCTGAACAAAAGAACATTCAGCATTGCTGGGGATGTTGCGACACCCCACTGCACCTCCTTGGATCCTAGTTTGGTGGAGCAGCTGGTGTTCCTCAAGCTCCACCTGCAGATGGAGTGAATGCCACCCTCCTCACCCCATCCACACCCATTTCCCCTTTTTTTTTTTTTTTTAAAGCACTTAATTCCCTACTCTCTGAACTGGAGGAGGCACTCACTGCATCACCAGCCAGCAGGGGAAGAACATGTCCCTGAGGCTATGGGGAAGAAGAAGGCCTTAGGTCCTGGGCATGACCACTAAAACTGCACTCTGCCAGGGTTGGGAGGCCTGGTGGAACTGATGGCAGTGTGGCAGCCCCAGAAAATGCCAGGACCAAGGATCCCCCTGGTGAAAAGCAGGTATGAGGTGCTATAACCTCCAGCCAACACATGCATGCACACCATCCTGAATGAGGAAGGCCCAGACCCATCACATCTCTGACAGGCCTGAGGCTTGCTGGTTGCAGTAGAGTTGTGAGGCTCCAGGTGAGCTCAGCTTAGCTGCCTGGGATGCCAGCTTTCAGGTTGAAAATCCCTTCGTCAGACTGAGGAAGCACCTGTAATTGATGTGTGTGCTGTTCCTGGGTGGAAGGAATAGTAAAGAAGCTAAAGGCTGGCATGCAATGCAGGCAAGAAAACCAGTCAGTGAAAATGGAAATGGAGGAGTCAGGGGGTGAGAGAGACAGGCTGGTGTAAGGGGAAAGAGGGATGTAGCAGGTAAAAGTAGAGAGGTACCTGGGGAGTCAGATGTTCGGCAGGTTGTAGCGTGTCATAAATCCAGTGTCTATACTGAGTCCATGAGTTTCGGTACCTACTATCTAGGAGGCTGATGAAGTGAAATTCACAGATGAAAAGTGGTTTGTAAATTCCCTTTGAGGATCAGGCCCAAGAGACTGAAGACCGAGTGGGTTTTTTTGTGAGAAATATGCCCCCACAGGTAGTTGGATATTCTTGTCTTTGATAGATTCTTGTGCACAGTTTATGGGGGTACTGGAGATATGTTGGCAGGTTTTGTGTTTTGGGTTGTAGGAAGTTGGCTTCTGGTGATGATGTTAGTGGGGTTCTGTGCTTGTTTGAATTTACAAACTACTTTTCATAGCCGGGCCTATGAACTTCACTTCATCAACCTCCTAGATACAGAAACTCATGGACTCAATATAGATATTGGATTTATGACACACTACGGTAGCATGAACTGAACCAATGTAGCTGATGTTAACATAAAGTATAATAATAATGAAATGTAACCATGATACTTCTGTCCTGTAACAACTCCATTTTGTATCTTTCTGCTTGACATAAATGAATGAACTCTGTATAGCCTTTATGTATGAGTGTGTATAAAAGGGTGAATGGCGAGAGAATGAAAGAGAGACGGGAAAAGAAGATTTAACTGTTTATGTAAGTAACAAGGCACCAAACGTAAGTTACCAGTTAGTAAACTAATTAATGAATGGCCAAAGAATCCCTTTCAGGCCCAGGGAACAAATAAGATAACAAGGAGAAGGAATGCACCCATCCCGCCAGACGGGCAGCAAGGACACTCCAAGTCTGAGATACCAACTTTGATGACCAAACTGAACTCGGGCTGAGATAAGCTGAAGACAAATGAAAAACAACTGCAAGAACAGAAGCTGGGTATGGAAAAACCTCAAAGCACTGAAACAAAGGATGCCAACCACTATAAAAGAGAACTTGCTTGCACTGATTAGGGGGGGGAGGGGGGGAAAGTCTTAAAAATTTTGAGAAAAATCCTAGCTATGTTACAGGGTGGGGGAAAATGCTATTTTTTGCATATCTGGTCATACACACAAATTATGAGACCACTACAGGTAAATTTGAACAAAATGGTAGCAACATATTTACCACTTTAGCTTCACAGTAGCATTACAGATGGTTGTTCAACAGTCAAATAATTTGATCGCTAGCCAGACAAGAGTAGCCAGCTGTAAAGGAACAGTAGCTATGAGGCACTAT
>NW_017728931.1:35510210-35514128 GCF_001723895.1 Crocodylus porosus
AAAAAAAAAAAAAGTGTTTTCTCTTTTGGTGGCTAATTAAGAAATGGCATTGCTACAGCACTGAAAGGGCCCTGGATGTTTGAACTGAAAGAAGTGGGAAGGCGAGTTGAAAAATATATAAAATCCCATTCAAGTCAAACTCCAGACACTTATACATGGACATTCACTATATAGCAATGGAACAGCACAGGAAAATAAACAAAATTCACAACAACTTATAGGTGTCCCAACCAAAATGAACAGGAAACAAGTGAATTGCTGCTATTTTTGGTGTGCAACACTATAATTATAATGTTAGAGCATGTATTTATAGAATTTAGTGCAACCATTTTAATTTCTGTCTTCTAGGATCTGGATGCGTTTTGGCTTAGAATGAAGGAAGGATCACTGTTCCTCTTGTTAAAATAAATTAATGAATAATAAATGCAAAAAAAAAAGAAGAAACGAGAAGGGATTGCATCTTGAGACGTGTTTGCAAACCAGCCTATGTTGAGAATCCTATATAAACAAGGTATTAAGTGGAATTTGTACTTGTTTGTCCAATTCAAAACAAATAATAGTCATCTCTGTTGTCCTGACAGCAATAAATAATTAAAATAAATAATGAACAAAATGGTGAGAGAAAAACTAGAAATGCCAACTGTTCACATAAGACTCATCTCTCTTTGCCAGATGTACAGTACTTTTGATATCCATTTATGCACCAACACCTTTTTATGTCTAGCCACCTTTATAAATATGGGTTTTTTTTAAATACTCAAATTTAAATTCACCTATTTGAAACAGGACCAAACAAAGCAGGTTCTTGTGAGAAGAACAGGCCTGACTTAATGTCCTTGCTTTACCCGACTCACTGCATACTCATACAGTGAAGTGAGATGTGGCTTGATTTATTTCTTTAATATCTCACAGAGATTTTTTCCAAAAGTTTTTTGAAACTTGGACTTGCTGCGGCTGCGTGCATGCACTTGGCATTTATCAGTGACATTATCAGCCACATCAGCCAAAAAAAAAAAAAGCTGATTACTGATGTCAATTTTCCTTTTATCAGTTCCGATACAATATGGACCAATATAGCAGTGCGCCTCTAATAAATATTCTGCTTGGAGGAATGAAGAAAGGCTGTGAACTCAGAGTAGTTCTACCAGATTTCAGTACGGAAAATAGGAAGACCATGCAGACTGCCTTCATACATCAACATAAAAAGCACATTTTAAACAGAGACAAAAGCAACTAAAAGTGGCACTGTTTTAAAAACACATACTATATCACAATCTGTAAGCCTCCAAAAACGCACGTCAAAACTTAATTCAGACTCATCCCTAAAATCCATGTTCCATGTCATGATATCTATTACCTTTAAGAATAATATCTGGAATAAGCAGAACATAGCCATAAGGCTATCTTTACTTTGTTATCAAAATCACAAAGCTTCAACTGACACTTTTTAAAGATTTTTTTTTTTGGTTTTATTGCATTACAATAGGATGCTTATGACATAGAAGAGACACTCAAGCTCAGTTAAAAAAACAAAAGAAACAAAAAACCGCTATTCTTTTACATCTCTCCAAAACACCTTGATCACAAATTAAATTAAGTCTTGCATGTATTCTTTAAAATTCATTTTAGCTGTCTCTCTAAAAATAGAACCAGGACCTCATACTTTCTACAGTTCATTCAATGCCTTTATTACCTTTTCCTCAATTCCATTGTCTAAAGCAAACTATTTTTCTAATTAGACTATTCGTTGTTATACTACATATGTACTAGGGCTGTGTGAAGCTTTGGGTGCTGATTCAATTTGGAAGAGATTCAGCCCAATTCAGTGGCTGAATCTCCAAATCCAAATGGAATCAGGGGACCAATAAAAAGGTTCAAATCGATTCAAAGCTCTCCAAATCTTCAAAAAAGATTCGGAGAGCTTTGATGATTCGGACAATCCCTGCCTGCTGCAGCATGGAGATGCAGCCAGATTTGGAGCTGGTAAGTAGGGGCAAGGGAGCAGGGGCTACAGGAGGGGGGACCCCTGCCAGGCCCCATATCCCTTAACTGCGCCACCAGCCCCCTGACCCCCGTCTGCTGCCCCAGCCCCTCCATGGCTGCCAAATGCCCCCTGATTTTGTACCTTCCTGAAATTTGTGTACTCAGTTTAATCCCCAGACTTTCAGAGAAGCACAAAACATTATTTTATTACTGTCAGCTTGTTCTTCAATTCAATTATTTAGATTTATTCGAACTAGTTGTCTTCCAAACTCTTTTTCCAGAGGTATCTCTCTTCTTACTCACTAGTTAAAAATAAGACTGTTGTGGGTGGAAAAGTCGGGGCTTGTGTTGCATAACAGATAGAACATGTCCATAAGGACATACACTTTGAACAACTACCAGTGAAACACAAATGATGTATAAAATCATCATGTTCAAAAAGAAATCAAAGAAAAGCAGACACAGTAATAAAAGATAATGAATGTCATGCAAGGACACAAATGTACATGTGGTAACTAACTCTGGTTCAAATAATTCTGTCTACTACTCACCAAACTTTAGATCTGGATTTTTATAAGCGTATTATAAGATTCACCCAAAGAACCTTGTCTGTCCTGTTATAAGCATGTGCATTTGTGCATTATGAGATAAAGATGCATGATGCTGTGAAAAGTAACAGGACTATTATTTCTTCAACAGTTATAATATGGTGTCAGTCTGTCTACAGGAAATTGAACTTACAATTACCCATTACAGCAGAAAAATCACAAAGTAAATATTTTGTGAATAGCATAATAATGCCAGAGTTCCAAATTTCACTTCTTCCATTGTTATCACCCATGAATTTCTGCAGGTGGCTAACTGCAAGTGCAATTTTTATTAATGTTGACCATACCTCTGCTCTGAGCAAAACATGCTCCATCCAACGGAATCTATATCATAATCAAGTCCCAACTATACTACCCAACAGTGCTAGCCATAGTTGCACAAAGTTTATGCAAGTAAATGGACAATTTGATTTCCAATATAGGCCAGACCTTAAACATTCTATTTCCAAAAATTATTTGCAGCACCATACAGCACTTATTAGCAGTCTGGATGAAATGTGCCCTGTCTGCATTTCAGAAGAACCAAACCTGCTTGAAAGCACTCCAGTACAGCTGGCAAAGTTTAGTACAGCTTTTCTCAGGCTGTGAGTCATGACCCAAAAGTGGGCTTTAAGAATATATGAAAGGGTCACAAGCAAACTTTAAAAATGTATTCTCTTTTAAAGAAGAAAAATGTGGGAAATTGGCTTTTCCTTTACATGCTGTCAGAGTTGCAGCCTGCGAGGGGCTGCTTGGGGCCCTCCATGCCCCACACCCCTCCCTACACACTCACCTCCTACCCCACACACTGAGGGGCTTGGGCCTAGGGGCAGGGGGCAGCAGGTCAGGAGCGAAGAGAACTGGGTAGGGACTGGCTATCCATGCTTACAAATGGGTCCTGGCACAAAAAAGGTCGAGAAGGTCGAGAACCACAGGTTTAGCATTTCTATTTTTCTGTTTGACTACCTGGACAGCGGTGTGTATCCATACTGTTACGAGCAAAGTAAGTCCAACAAAACAAATCTGATATTTTAAATCTATCCACCATTTCCAAGTGACATAGCTTGGTAAGTGTTCTGATAAAGTTTGCAGTCAAAAAAGAAAAAAAAAAACCTTCATGGTTTAGACTCAGAGTGTTGCATGAGGAAAACCATTAGCAAGATGTTTCACTGCACAGAATAAGTGAAAGAGGGAAGATCTGATGTGTTGGCTGCAATGGCACAGTTAAGGATACCAATCTACACAACTGTGTAGCTAGTGACTTGTAACTATGGCTTTCAACCTTTTTAGATTCAAGACATCCCTGAGAAAATGCCAGCTTTTAGCTTTCACTTATTCTTCTGTAGTC
>NW_017728931.1:35514748-35516477 GCF_001723895.1 Crocodylus porosus
TTTTTAGCCAACTATGCCTCTAACTAGTTATTGAAGAAGTAAAGTTCTGATGTGAGCAGAGCACAGTAAGAGGTTATGGTTCACCAAAACAGTACTTTTCTGAAAAGCACATGATACTTCAAAATAGTTCTGGGTAAAAGATTTGGGGTTTTTTAAGTACATCACACTGTACTTAACTGCATAGCATAATAACTGAAAAAAGTTTATGCATTTACCCACAATATGTTATCACCCAAAACAGCGCTGGCACTGCAACTGCAAGCACGACTAGCCTCCCTCATTTTCTAGACTTCTAACAGGAGCCCCTTGACAACTGCTTCCCCTTCTACTATTCCTGCAGTAGTTAAAGGGAATACACCTAGTTACAAAGGAGATGGGTGCAGTTACAGTTACTAAGCAGTTAACTGGCGTATAAAATTTAGTTACAAAGTAGACAGTGAGGCTGAGAGATGCCATGTATTAAGTCACTTGTACCCATTACCCTCAGGCCTGTTAAGTGTATTTCTTATTGTTGTAATTTATACCAGGCAACAAACTGGGCCTGCCATAGCAATAGGTGCAATTCCCCAGCATGCATAAGAGGACTTCAACATGTGTACCTCTATACAAAGCCTCTATTATCACTTCTCCATGTTAGGTGAATTAGCTCATAATGCAGGTTGGCCAATCAACGTGAGAAAGACTGGACCATATCAAACAGCGCAGAAAACCCATGAACCAAACTAAGCTGTTGAATTAAACCTGTAAGATGGTATAGGCAGACAAGGTTCTTTGGTTGAATCTGATATCTTTTATTAGACCAACTTAAATAGCTGGGGGGGAGGAAATTTAAGCAAGCTTTCGGGTTCAAAATGGTATTGCACTTGGCACAGCACCATCACCAATAGCAATCACGGCTTAGAAACCAGTGGCTGAATTCAAGTAAAGCATGACTGATAAAAATGGATGATTTTCCGACCTGCCTTTACAACCCTAACACAGACAAGTTTCTGGATTTTGACTTTTCCCCTGTCCCCACTAACCGCACTGGGTGCCAATTTAACTGACAGCAGGCAATACTCCCTGCTGGGTGCCGGAAACTGTCCAATACCTTTGTCATTGTGCTGGGCTGTGAATCAGACCCTAAGTTTAAATCTAAGGTGTCTCAAATAACCTACTTCTTCCTTCTCTCCTCCCACCACCCTCTTTTCTAGGCTTCCCCCTTTCACCAACTCCTCCCAGCACACAGTCCCTTACACATCCCGCAGGGAGCTGCCGCCTCCTCCACCCCTCACCCCGGAGAGGGACCACGGGCCAGGAGGGGACTCCTGGCACCACGGGGGCTTTCGCCGGGAGGCTTCAGGCTGCGCACCCCGCCAGGCGATGCGGGAGCGGAGGCGCGTGGCTCGTCTCAAAGCGCCGGGTGCGGCCTGAGGCAAAGCCTGGGCCGCGGCGTCCGTTCCTCTCGCCCCCGGGGCACCCCCGGGGGAGGCCCTAAGGGCCGCGCGAGCCAGTTACCACCCGCCGCTCGCCCGGCCGGCCCCCGGGAGGGGCGATGGCGAACAGGATGGGGGCAGCCCCAGGCGGGACTCGGCCCCCACCCCAGGGACGGCCGGGAGGGAAAGAAGAAGATGGGGGGGAGGGGTCTCGAGGCGCGGCGGCTCCAAGGGCAACCCCCGCCCGTAGGCCCCGCTCTCACCTGCCGCCTGTCAGGCACCGGGACGGAGCGCGGGGCGGCGGCGGCGGCAGC
>NW_017728931.1:35516577-35528255 GCF_001723895.1 Crocodylus porosus
CCGTTCGTCACCCCGCGCGTCCCCGCCTACTCGGCATCTGCGCATGCGTCGGCGGCCGAACTTACAGAGTCTTCCCATTGGACTCGGCAGAGACCGGCAGGAAGTTTGACTTTTCTTGCTCGCCGTACGGGTGAGGGGCGGTTGGAGGGACTGGGTTGTTCCTTCCTCCCCCACGCGCAGGTACCGGCTCGTACCCGAGAGCGGGGGGAGTGGGGCAGCACCGTGACGTCAGCTCTGTCAGGGCGGGGCGGGGCTGTGCGCGCTGTAACGGCAGCCGGTGCGACCCCCACCTCCCGCCGCGTGCCTAGCCGCGCCCCCGGCCCTTGCCGGTCCCCGGCTCCCGCCTTGCGCCGCCTCCGCCCGCCCGCAGGCCTTGGGCGCTGCGGGGCACAGGGGTCGCTCACGGGCTCCCGCCCTGGGCAGCAGTATCCCGGCGGCATCTGGGGCTTCCCTCTTCTTCCCTGGGCGGGCGGGCCGGCCAGCCAGCCGGCGCGGAGCTGTCGCCGGGTCTGCTTCCGCGAGGGCCGCTCCCAGGGGAGCGCAGGGCGGCCTGGATCGCGCTGACCTGACCTGGCTGTATGCCGAGGACCCGGGGCAGGGGAGAGAGTACAGCGAGAAGGGGGCTGGGAGCTGGGAGTTATCTGGACTCGGCTGGGTTGAAGCTGGGCTCTCTCGTCCCTGTACCCCGTCCCTGCCCCGGACCCAACACGCGGCCGGACTGGTGCTGTACTATGCCCTCATGTGCACAATGGTGCAGCTGGTCCGGCTCCTGTGCCCACGGGCCATGTGCTGAGCACTCGGGGTTGGGTAGGAGCTGTGCCTGTGCAGTGCAGCCTGAAGCGGTGGGCGGGAACAGGGCACAGCAGCATGTTAGCAGCACCCACACCCGTACCAGGCCCTGGCTTGGCAGAGCCCAGATCACTTGCTGGGCTCCTGCCCCTGCTGGCCCTATTCCCCCCACACCCCCTCCCCCACCAGTGGGGAAAACCTTACCTAAGCTTCAACTTTGTTGGCCAGCAGCTTGGCTAGGAGCTCAGCACTCCCTGTTTTGGAGCATGGGCTGGGGGACAGGACAAGGCAGACCCACCATGGAGAGGAGTTGCTTCTGTAGGCAGCTGGCATGGGGAAGATAGAAGGACAACACCGAAACCCAGGGCAGCTATGGGCCAGATACAGCTCACCTTCAGAAGAGCAGCCAAGGGCTGGATAAAATCATTTGGTGGGCCAGATCTAGCCCATGGACTTAATTTTGCCCACCTCTGCTGTAGATGCTTATAACTCACTGAGGATAAGTAAGGTAGTTTAGACCTTTTAGAGCTCTTGTTGCAGGTCCTCTAAACAGGGCTGGGCAAAAATGCAGCAATTTTTTTTTGTAATAAAATGAAACTGTTACGGTAGGTGTTTGACTTTTAGTATGAGATTTGTTTTTATCTAGTTCCAAAAGGAGTACTTCCAGGGGCAAAGGGAGGGTGTTTCCCAGGGTAAAGCTCAGGGATGGTAGGGAGCGGGTTCAGGGACTTCCGGTCCCAAGATGGCAAGCAGGGCGTGGGATACCTGTCAAGGGGTTGCAGTCTTCCACAGCCCACCAAAACTCATTAAGCAGCTCTCCACCAAAAATAATTGCCCACCACTGCTCTAAAGACTGATATATAGAGGTCTCTGCTTTGGTTCACATTTTAACCATTGAAAAAAAATAGGGACTTGGTTTTAATTAAAAAAAAAAAATAGCAACTGATGCTCAGGAGAAGTTATTAGCAATCTAAGAGTAGTGTTGCTACAACATACCAGCAATCCTCAGACTTACGACACAATCGATTCCTGAAAACAGCATTGTAAATCAGAACCTTTTTCCCATAAGAAACAATGTTATAAATGGGGGATTGGTTCCTGAACCAAAGCCTAATACCCTGTTTTCACCAAAAATAATCCAGAACTTTGAACTCAATCTATTCTACCTATATTACTCATCTACACTAATGTATTTATATTGTAAATAGCAATCATATTGATTTGGAAGGACTTCTTTGAGTTGACTTTGCTGGACTATTTGAAGGGCTCGTGGTGGTTCTTCTCAGGAGTCTTGGCTGCAGGTTTTTCTGGAGTCTTCTCTGCTTTCTTAAAGAAAGTGTCCAAGGAAGTTTGAACAGAAGTTCTCCAGGGAGATGGGTGACACAGCAACTTGTTCGCTGTCATGGTGTCACATCAGATCAAGTGTTGTAAAGTCAAAACTGACATCAGAAAGTTGAAATGGTATCAATTTAGAAACGTTGTAACTCAATGTTGTAAGTCGAGGACTGCCTGTACTACCGTGTATTAGTCCAGTCTATATCCTGACAAATATGTGCACAAAATTTTACAATGCAGTCTGACAAAGAACACCTCACATCCTCTAGCAAATCAGGGAAAACAAAGTATGAGTGAAAAGCTGAGGTGTATCTACTTCTCTTAATATCATGGAGATCTCAAAGGGGAGAAACGGGCATTGGCTTACACAGGACTAAAGTATTCTACCAACTTCATATTTAAATAACTTAGTTATAGAAAGACAATGTTAAGCATGGGTGGAACAGAGGCAAAGTTAGACCTCAAAAGAGTGAAGTATTAATCACCACTAAACTCATTTCCCTGCTCCATTTGGGTTGTACCTGTTCTGTTGCTGAAAGTGCTGTTTTGGCATCTGATGTAAAAATATTTAACTACTTGTGTCTTAAGTGACATTGCACAGCATTTTAAATTATAAAAGTAGTGGGTGGTAGATTTTGTCTTGGGTTTATTCTACTCTGGTAATTACATTCTACAAAACTACATTGCCACTGCAGTTACATGTGCTGTGTTTTTCACTTCCAGTACCCGCTCGGTGGCCTTGTTTTAAAAAAACAAACAAAAAACCCTCAAGATGGTGAATGAGAGTGTACCCATTTTATAAAAATAAAACCCCTGTAGATCCCATACTGAATTGTATAATGTAGGGGTTTTGTTCCATTATAAATTTGGTTTCCTTTATAACATAGCATCACTTTTGCCAAAATAAAAAATGTGGCTTAAATCATGTTGTAGAAAGATATTATTTGTATTGGAACCAGAGTAATTAGATGTAAGAACATGAGAGAGTCACCAAAGAGAAGAAAAGAACAAATGGCTTAAAAAAACAAACCAAATGGATAGAGATTAACCACATAACTTTAGGCTGGAAATTTGTAGAATATTCCTAGCTGTTAAAGCAGTGAGATTTTTGGAAGAACTTTACAACAGGAATAGTGCAGACAAGAAACCCAAGTAGTTGTACAATAGAGTTTAAACCATTTATGAAAAAGATTATATGACTTAACTGCTGGTGATGCAGGGACTGAACTTGAAGCCCCAGCAGGTCCCCTCTAGGCCTGTATAATTTCACTTCTTTTGCTTAAGTATTCTAATTCTGCAAATGGGTTATGACTCTTGCCTTCTTAAATAGATGGATGAATACCTGTGGTTGCCTGGATTTACTGTCTGTTTTGTATGTACATACATGTATATGTTACACAGCTTTAAAAGTTTTTGTTCGTATCAACATATGTATTCTATCATTTGCCCATCCAGTTTCTTCGTTGCAGTTCACCATTGTCCATGTTTGTGAAAGTAATATACTACTTTGCACAGTCTGTAGCTTTCTTGAATTTTAGTGGCTATACTATCAGAAAAGCACTAATTCTCTGGCTTAGTCTTTCTTTAGAAAGACTGTCTTACTGAATACAAAAACAAAAAGTCATGTAGTCATGATGAAGTCTGCCTCATAATAAATGCAGTTTGTGTTGCTACAAACATAGGCCTTTGAGTAGGAAGTAAGAGGATGTCCATTTTCATTATGGGGTTAACAGCCTTTTCTTTATGGTTCAATACCAATTGTATTATTCTAGAAATAAAATCCTTAATCTTTGTTAGTGAACGAACAGTTCAGAGAAATGCTATTATTGTGGAGATACTATAGTACAAAGTATATGTTGGTTTGGGTTTTTTTTACCACTAAGCCAGGCTACAAGCAGGGAATAAAAGCTTTACACTGAGATGCAATATTTGTGACAACTTTCATCGGCCAAATTCTCTGTTAATTTTTATCAGTTCCCATATCATAGGAAGGATGTTATCACCTTGGAAGTACAAGTAAACAGAGATTCTGACAGGTCTGAGAAATCTTATGGTCAAATTCTGTTTTTGAGTTCACACAGCTTCTGTTTCCACTTAAGTCAGTGGGAATGTTGACCAGGTCTGATTTTGTCCCTAAATTATGAGCAGATATTGGAGGAGTTACCTATGTTCCTAGAAAGAAAGGATGCTTCAAAAGCACTTAGTATAAAATGTATGAATATTACCTACATGTTGCTCTGGTTCTGTCAGTTTCTACAAGATTAACAGTGTTAATGGATCAGTATTTGACTGAAATCTTCGAAGAAAAACATAGCTTATGTAGCAGCTGGTATTGATTCAGGTCAGCTTCTGTAGTGTAGGGGTGTCAAACCCATGGCTTGTGAGAAGGATTTGGCAAGCAACCAGAAGTTGAGGGGCTTGGCCAGGGGAGAGGGCCTGCCACAGAATCCAGAGCCTTTGGGCCCTGGTGGACATGGCAGTCAGTGGCAGGAGGGTAAATGAGAACAGATACAATGTCAGACTTGGACTGTGAAGCTCCTTGTGGGCCAATCTGGCTTGGGGTATGAAGCAGAGGCAGCAGACCCAGCTCTGCCTGGGGCACACAGTGGCAGCTGGAGTTGCAGCCATGAGCAGTATTGGATAAAGCAGTCTGCTTTGCCCATTGCCACCACTGCAGCACTCTCTCCTCAGCCACCAGGCTTCACCATCGTGCTGTGCTGGAGCCATCATTGAATGTCTTGTGCAGGGACCAGAGCTGCCCCTACAGCACAGGAAATGGGTTCATGGCTGCAACTCCAGCTGCCACTGTGTGCCCCAGGCAGAGCTGGGTCTGCTGCCTCTGCTTCATACCCCAAGCCAGATTGGCCCACAAAGGAGCTTCACAGTCCAACTCTGGCCCAGGGCACAAAGTGAGTTTGAAATCCCTGTCCATGTACAGTATCAACTACATATGGAGGCACAGTGGTAGGGAGTATCATAGGCAAGACAGAAGCCATCCTTCTGATGGTCTTCAGCAGGAGTGTCAAAGATTAGGCCTGCCATAGAGCCATGTTATCCAGCCCGCAGTGCTGCCTGTGTGTCGCAAACCAGCGTGCCACATGCAGCATACGCAGGCCCTAACCCAATATGCTACACACAGCACGCAAGCCCATCTGGCAAACCAGCCCCATCCACCATGATTAGTGTGCTACCTGGATCAGCCCCAGGTGTTGCATGCTGTACACAGGGCTGGGGCCAGCATGTGCTGTATGCAGTGCAGGGTCTTGAGCCAGCATGAATATTGTAAGCAGCATGTGGACTGGTTCAGGACGTGTGCTACATACAGCACTCATGCTGCATCACCCCTGTAGGGGGAAGCATGGGCCCTATCCAACCTACAGACCAGCTCATTCCCGTCTGTAGGGCCAGATGAGTTTTATACTCCTGGTCTATAGAAATGTAAAGTACCACTTATTCTCAATGAAAACAACTGGAGCTCTCGACTTTTCTGTTTTTCTGACAGATGCAGATCCTATCCTGAAATACTAATTATAGTCAAATTGAGAGTTACATTGCATTTAAATTCCCTTTGTACTTTTAATTTGATACTATATTTCCCCCATTTGTCTTAAACTGCTGTTCAGTACTGCTTCGTTTAACACTTGCCACCTTGGACTTCAAAGTTGGCAGCATTTCAGTATTGGATGAAGCAGTCTGCATATATTGTTTATACTGGGGAAGGAGTTATAAAATGGTATGGGATCCTTTAGGAGGAAATACCCTTCATAATTTCCCTGGTTTCCTTTTCTTAGATAAATTGGAGTCTTGGGCAAAAGTATGCTAAATTATCTCTAGTACCAGATAAGTTACTTTTTTTGCCTACGTGTATGACCATTTTGCTCTGGGTGGGCTCTGTGGAATGAAAGCTATTGAAAGAATGCAAAATATTTTTGCTCAGCAAACCACAGCTCCAGTCTTAAAGAAACTTCTTATTACATAGTAAAGAAATGCTGGAGGGGGGGAAGCATCATGAATGGCAAAGCCATTTTCCATGTACATATTTAGTGAATATGTATCTTTGACTATAGCGACCTACAAGTGTGATGTTAATTTTGAACAGTGAAACAGAATCACTACCAGGAGACTTGTGAACAGACAGAACAGAGAATAAAGGCTGTGGAACTCACTGCCACAATAGATAAGAATGCCTACATACCTAAATGCTCTTAGAATAATATAGAAATATAAATATGTTCTATTTGGTCTTCCCAAAACAATTACTTTCTCTCCCTCCAAAAAAAATTACAAGTAATTGAAATAGGTTATAAAGAGAACTTTCTATGGTATTAAATTACTACAGTAGCAGGCATGAAGAATCTAAATGTGTCGTTGGCTATAGAATTTTTACTAAATCAGGATAGCACGAGTCCTGATGTTTTTGAAGCACAATGCACAACCTTTTATTTGTGCAGCCTTGTTTCACAATGATGAGATAAAACTGAATTGGGAGCATTATGGAGCTACACTGAAAAGAAATTCCCTGTGAAAACTATCATAATCAAGTGAAACAAGTATTGGATCTTCAGTGTCCTTAGGTGATAAATTCTGCTTTTATTACCTTGAAGTGTCCACACCTATCAAGTTAAGGAGTACAATAAAGAAGCAGAGGCATATAGATTTGATTAACACAGTTGATGTCATAGTTGGAAAATGCAGGGGATTTTTAATGCTGCTTGATGAGTTAGGCAGTTTCCCAGTACTGGACATGCACAAACTGATTCCCATGCCCTATTTGGAACTCACTCAAAAGCAGGATCTCATTTTGAATTTAAACTACTAACAATGGGCCGCATTATGTAGAAGGGTCAAAAGATACAATGCTGCTTTTAACATTTTTTTTCCCTACAAAATGTCTTTTCTTTTTCTTTTTAGAAACTGGGGAATTAGTGACAGGGTTGGTTAGATATACCTGCTACATTCATCCAAAGGGTGCCTACCTATGTACTTTGTT
Source organism: Crocodylus porosus (assembly GCF_001723895.1). Lineage (NCBI taxonomy): Eukaryota > Metazoa > Chordata > Crocodylia > Crocodylidae > Crocodylus > Crocodylus porosus. Next base: position 35,523,692 of record NW_017728931.1, read on the forward strand.
ATTAAATAACTAGATTGTGTCTTTGTATGCCTGAAGCAGAAGTTCTCAAAGCTTTGTCAGTTGCATCTCCACCTACAGACCGACCATTTCATGTGACCCCATAATTGGCATTTAATGTTCACATGTCAACATTACATGCCAATTATGGAATTTTCTGTGTTTTAGCTGCTCTGCAGTAGCTGCCCCTAAGTCTGCAAATATCCCATTGGAAGATAAGTTGGGGCAATTTTCCCTTGAATGAAAAAAGCTAAGTTGCTCTGCTTTAGATTTCACTTACCATGGGATCCCATTTAGAGCATGAATAGGAATTATCCATTTAATAGTATGCAAAGATGAGAATTGCTCTGTTATTTGTTACTTTGTTGTCAAAAAAGAACAAAAATTAAGAGCTGGTATTTTCCTAGAGGTGCCTTGAACAGTTGGGAACCACTATCCTAGAGAAACTAAGGCTTCATGCTCAACCTTGTACAAACACATAAAAAGATTGTCCCCTCTCTAAACAATTCACCTGTGTCATTTCGGCTCTTCTGCATCAGTTTTCTATCTTGGCTAAAAAAACCTGCATCTCCCCATACTGGGTATTGATTCACTACCAACTCAGGGGAAAGAGTGCCATCTGCTGAATTACCAGCGAAAATTTGATAGCAGTTCAGTGTTCCATGGGGTGTCCAACTTCACTCCATTTGTGAAATGGGGTAATATAGCTTCAGGCAATGTGATGTCAGGCAAAATTAATAAACGCCACTAGTCTAAAATGAATACTAATCATCAAGCTCATGCCTCTGGGTTAGCTATAACTTTTGAATCCTATTACTACTGCTTGCCAGATCTCAAATATAATATGAATCTTGGAGGAGAAGGGTTTAAGAGAGGATAGCAAGATGTGGGTTTTGGGTTTTTTTTAATTCTTTCACTTGTATGAGCAAGCTGCTGTACTCAGTTATATCTAGAAAAGCTTTATTTCTCTTTTTTTTTTTTTGCACTATTGGTTTATAATTTCATATTTCTTATCCTGTGCAATGCAAGAACACTTATCTCACCTTTTCTGATCTCTTTGATTCTTATGTAATACCTGCATGCCATTGTTTTTAATTAAATATTTCCATGCAGTATTAGAAATGTATTTTCAGTGATTTAAAACTATTAATAATATTATAAATAAAAAAGATGACAAGACAAGACCGATAAGCCCCCGAAAGCCTATTAACTCTTTCCTGACTTATGTCTAGTTTGTGCACACTGTCACACTAGTGACTCAGAAACAAATTTTTCACACAACTCAGCTGAACTTCTCTCTCCTTAGAGATACACCTGGAATTTTGTCATAGTATCTCATGCTAGTCAATTTTTCTTTTCTTTTAGGTCAGAGAGAATTTTCAGTTGTCATCATTGAAAGAAAAGTCAGGGCCCTAAAATGAAGAACTCTGCATATGTTAAAAAATAACAGGATCCCTTGACTAGAACCAACAGCAACAAACCCTTAGGTAGCACTGTGCATCACAATGCATTCTCCTTTTTGTGTTTCATTTTTACAATGAAACCAAAATGAATGAGACTTAGAGCATCTACAACTTCCTCAAATATTATGTATTTTGGTAGGATCAAAGTTAAAAGAGGAGTTATAATAATTCAAGTCAAATGCCCAGATAACCTGGAACTATCTAAAGGAACACCTCTTACGTATGTATAGCAGGGGGGAGAGGGATTCTAAGCATTGTCTGAAAAATGTCTTGCGTTTCTGACTGATAGATTAGACTGGTATCCTTGATTCCCTGCCGAATGGAAAAAAGACTATGGAATTCTCATTAACACCTATCAGTACCCGCATAAATTTAAATTACTTCTCTTAAAACTTAGTCTACAATATCTTGCATTGTACGTACTGGTTTGTTTTGCTGTTGGGATGCAGTAAAAGGAAGAACAAATTGCATCTGAATTCCTACTGGTGCTGTGTTTTGGTTTTTAAATTGAAATGAATAGCATATATTGATTTGATATTCAGCACATCCCCAATGAGGGGATTTTCTTCCACACATGTGGAGGGGAATGCACTACCTACTGGGACTTTCCTGTTCCCCATTGTAGAAGTCTTCAGTGGGGTTATGGATTCTATTGCTTTGTGTCTAATGTTAACTTTTATTCCCACCCCCCATTTATAAGGATGTCTGGAAGTCAGGATTCAGGCAGTGGAAGCCATGTCAGCAAGAGAAATTCCAGCAATGCCAGCTCCACCGTGTACTTTGGACAGGTCAGTAACTCACCACCTAGATTAGTCATCTTCCAGCCCACCTGTAGTAATTTCATTTCCATTACATTTTCTCCCAGTGATAATAAAACTACATACTTCCTTAACAGAGCTAGTTTTATTTGGGCTGTACAGCTAAAACCTTTGATTTTGATAATTAAAGAGCAAGAAGTATGCATCAGCCTCACTTATTTATATGAATTCTCTCTACCAGTTCAGAGAAGACTGCTGCCTTCCCTCAACCATTAGAACAAATCAAATTGTATACAGATTAAGTTTATCATTCACAATAAGTGATGAATTCTTTTCCCCATGACATCTGTATGTATTCAACAAATGAACAGGATACATACATGCCCTGTTCCCCCTTTTTCCTACTGTTACAGAATAATGTATTGGTGCCAGACAAAGAAATGGCACTGATACATAATAAAGTTAAATGATACACTGTATTGAAATATAAATTAGAATTAAAACCTATATTAAAGAGAGTTAAAGTTATTAATGTTTCTAGCATATTAAAGTTTCTAGTAAACAGTATACAATTTAAAATTATTCCTTTGGCAGAAAGAATAAGTATAGCATGAGGGTCCCTCAATCTCTCCAGTTTAAAATACCACACAAATTTTGTCTGGCTAAGGAATGGATAGCACTCCTTTTGGAGAAGCCCATTTCATTCCTTCATTAGGCAGAAGAGAGCCTCATGTAGGAGCTAGAATGTCCCACGCATTGGTGTATCAATAAAAAGCAGGAACTCTGGTTTTCTGCTGTTAAACCTCTCAGGGTTCACAGATTTAGGTCTGCCTGCTTCTTTGCAGAGTGGAGATAGAGCTTAAGTAACATTTTTGTCTCAGCAGTAAGCAGAAGTAATGCCTAACTGACTGTCTTATGTAAGGCAAAATGCCAGCATGCAGCTCCTGGGGCAAAATTAATTCCTCCCTGAGCTTTTTCCCTACCAATTACATCCTGAAGCATGAGTATGGATTACTTACCTTCTCTTGGAAGACAGCAAAACAAAAATGGCATTATGTGGGAATGTGGAAATATAATAAAGAAACTAAATTTATCACATTCTGATATGTTTCTATTAAAGTACCAGTACACAGCAGATGAATACCAGGCCATCCAGAATGCTCTGCGTCAAAGACTTGGTCCAGAATACATCAGCAGCCGGCAGGCTGGAGGAGGACAGAAGGTATGAACGAGTGTGTGTATGGCAACATTATTTAATTTTTAGCGGGGGAGAAATTCTCCACTTTGAAAAGCTTATAAAGTACTTTGGGACAAAAAGTGTTTAGTCCTCCATAGTCATTGCATTTAGAGAAATAAGTCCAGGAATATGATATTGTAAATTCCAGCTTTAGCTCGGACATAGTTTCATAGTCGGCAGAGTCGGAAGGGACCCAAGCAAATCATCAAATCCCACCTCCTGCCATGGGGAGGAAAGGATGCTGGGGTCAAATGACCCCGGCAAGGTGTCTATCCAGCCTCCTTTTAAAGACCCCCAGGGTAGGAGTGAGCACAACTTCCCTGGGAAGTTGGTTCCAGATCCTAGCTGCCCTGACTGAGAAGTAGTGCCTCCTGATATCTAGCTTGAATCTACTCTCAATCAGCTTATGGCCGTTATTCCTTGTTACTCCCAGTAGTGCTCGGGGGAACAGGGACTCTCCCATGGCCTGCTGGTCTCCCTTGGCCAGTGTATAGACGGCTACCAGATCCCCTTAGCCTTCTCTTGCGGAGGCTGAACAAGTTCAGGTCTCGTAGTCTCTCCTCGTAGGGCCTGGCCTGCTGTCCCCTGATCACATGAGTGGCCCTCCTCTGGACCCTCTCCATGCTGTCCACATCCCTTCTGAAGTGCAGCACCCAGAACTGGACACAGTACTCCAACTGCACCCTGACCAATGTCATATAGTGGGGGAGGATCACCTCCTTGGACCTGCTTGAGATGCATCTGTGGATGCATGACAGGGTGCAGTTAGCCTTCCTGACTGCATCCCCACATTGACAGCCCACATTCATCTTGGACTTGATGACTCCAAGATCCTTTTCTGCCTCTGTGTTGACGAGAAGGGAGTTCCCCAGCCTGTAGGTATGGTGCTGGTTCTTCCTCCCTAGGTGCATCACCTTGCACTTGTCAGTATTGAATCCCATCTTATTCTCATCCACCCACCCCTGTAACCTGTCCAGATCCAATTGCAGCCTGTCCCTCTCCTCTAGCTTGCCCACTTCTCCCCACATCTTAGTGTTGTCTGCTAATTTGAACAAGGTGCTTTTCACCCCCTCGTCCAAGTCGCTTGATGAAGATGTTGAACAGTGCGG
>NW_017728931.1:35528355-35590357 GCF_001723895.1 Crocodylus porosus
CCATTGCTACCCCTGCATTTAAGGATTTGGTGACCTGGTCATAGAAGGCCACCAGGTTGGTCTGACAGGACCTGCCTCTAATGAACCACGTTGGTTGCCCCTAAGCCTATACTCCCCTGCTTGCCCCTCACAGATATGAACCTGGATAATTTTCTCAAAGAGCTTCTCCAGGACCAAGGCAAGACTAACAGGCCTATAATCTCCTGGGTGGTTCTTTCCTTTTTTTGAAAATGGGGACCACATGGGCCCTTTTCCAGTCCTCTGGCACCTTAGTCACTTAGTCCTTGACATTTTGGAGAGGTCCCTTAGTGTCTCAGTCTCCTTATTCTTAAATGGGAGAGTTATCCGTTACATTATTGTTCAGTACATGGAATACACAAGGCTTCACAACACACAAATGCTAGATGCCGTTTATTTTTTTCCCTTTGAGTCCATTAAATCTATCTTAGTTGTCAGTAGCAGGTTTGTTCTCTTCCCTTTTCATTCAAGGAATCAGAATCTTACCTGAAATCAGCAGAGCATCTCCATGCAGGGCAGCTGTGACTGTTACATTAATTTCTGAATTCATTCTTCTTTTAGGTTTGTTACATCGAGGGTCACAGGGTCGTCAGTCTGGCCAATGAGATGTTTGGCTTCAACGGCTGGGCTCATTCAGTTACTCAGCAGAATGTCGGTAAATATCTTCTCTTGGGGTTAGAGAATTTGCATTCCCACTGTTTCACACTGAAGGTGTGAAGTGATAGACTGTGGTTCATCCTTCCAAAATCTGACTACTTGAAACTGTGGGAGGCATACTTCTAACGTGACTCTCTCTGTAAAAGCAGCAGATGGAGTTTTCCGGTTCCTTGACAGTTGTGAAGAGCTAGCAGAATGGGGTAATGGTGGAATGTCTGTGTTTTAGCACCTGTCTTGGTATAAAGAAAACCTAAGTTTATACTTGCACACCCAGATTTGAGTAATCCTATTCCTAAATCATCCATCTGTGTGCCGATGACTAGGCCCAAAGGAGTTGCAACTGAATTTTTGCCTGGTCAACCACCAGTAGACCTCAGCAACGTGTCTGCCTACAGCTGCTCCCCCAAAAGACAGACATACCAACTTTTGCCCCCTCCACCTCTTAAGTCTTTCTAATAAGCACTTTGGTTTCACAAACATCCTGTCCTAAGAGTCTTTGGCTACTTTTATGCATCCCTGTGCTCAGGTGCAAAAGCTCAGAACATTTTGCATAGCTACGTGTTTGTGCTAGACATACTGCCTCTTCACTGCCAGGCGTCAAGTAGGAGAGGACAGTACTGATTGCCCCAAGTTCTTTCCAATCATTATAAGCTTTGTGAGTTGGTATGCTGAAGCATCCCCCATACTTTCCTCACTTTGCTCTCCTTTGGTTGAATTAGGGTGGTGTTTTGTTTCAGTTAAGTTTTCACTGCTTTCTTAATATTTAGGAAGTACTATTGCTTAGCTGTAGGGGTAATGAATCTACTGGCCATAACCCATTTATTCTGAGGCTGTGGGCAGAACTCTATTTCATATTCATGTCCAGTTATTTCTCCACACCTCTTAGTTTCTGTTGCAGTTGCCAGTAAAAAGACAAGTTTCAGTTTATGTGCACCGTGCATTGTTACCACGATGACCCTGAACAAAGCTTTCAAGTGCCTGTCCGAAGGGCCACATCCAAATTGCGTGTGGTCTGTGCCTTAGTTTCACCCTTTAGGGTAGAGAAGAGAAGCAATCTCAGATTCTTTATGCTATTAAAAAACTATTAAGATCCATTCAACACATTCTACACTGAAACTCAGCTTGGTTCAAATTGAGCAGTTTTTAACACTGACATTGTATCTTCTTAAGTCTGGTGCAAGAATTATGTTCAGGAGCTCCTAAACTAGATGTCTTAGTGTGATTGTGCCGACTCCCTCAGTAACAAGACCTGTTCAGGAAGCCCAGAGTTGTGCCCCTGTGTTTCAAAGATCTGAGAAGCATGCTGCCAGATCACCCTCAGACTAGTAGATCTTTTACACCTAAGGAGGTTAACACAATGCCAGGTTAAGTCCATCTTAGCTGGAATTGGCAAGATATAGAAATGGAGCAGAAGCCTGTAGTGTAGGTAATGCCTCAGCTCTTCTACTTTCTTTCTCTGCAGGGAACTGTAGTGTTGAAACAGACTGATACAAACATTTCTTAAACTTAATAGGTCCCGGCAAGAGACCAGGGGAAGGACAGTTATTTACCTTAACAATGGCTATGTGAACAGTAACTCAAAGATGCACTCCAAATTCTATTGTGGACCCCAAACAGAGGAAATTGGATTTTTTTTTTTTTTTTGGCCAAAGTCCATCAAGGCTGAACTTGCATCTGGTTTTCCCATGATATCCACCTGAAGACAAAGGGTAGGGTGTACCCTTCACTAATACAGAATCACATGGGGTTAAAACTCTGAAGTAGCAAGAAAGAAAAGTAGATCAAGGAATCTGTATGAAAAATAAATATTGAAGAACCATTGATCTTCTAGGGTAAATAATTATTTATTGTTCAAGTAACTGTCCAGATAGATTCTACTTTTGGAGAATATGTCTACACAGTATGTCACCACTGAAGAAGCAGCAAATACACTCTGCAATGCCAAGCCCTCAGCTCTAAAACGGGTGCCCCTGGTACTTTGTATGTTTTGCAAATGTGTTGCCCCTCACACTTTTATGAATAAGTTCCTTTTTACTAGTTTTTAATTTTTTGCTTTCCACAAAGCTGAATGTGTCAGACGTTTCACCCCATGTGCCATGCTGTTTGGATAACTGTGTTAACAGTATCTCCTTTTCAATCTTCCAGATTTTGTTGACCTGAACAATGGCAGATTCTACGTGGGGGTCTGTGCATTTGTTAAAGTTCAACTTAAGGTAAGTTGATGAATTTTTATTTGCTGCATCTATTGCTGATCTTATAGTTGCTTAGAGCCATGATTGACAGTATAGTCATAAGCATGGAACTAGATTGTAATACACTAAGTTACTGGGGGTTCCTGGAAAGCTAATCCTACTATAACATACCAATCCACTCTATTGAATCTACATGACATGTCAAGACTTATAATCAATTGTACATGAAAGCAAAAATTGGCACACAGAGACATAAGTTTGTAGGACTACAAGTGAGCCTATTCAGTATTTTTAATTCATGCCATAGGATGGGTCATACCATGAAGATGTGGGATATGGAGTGAGTGAGGGACTGAAGTCTAAGGCCTTGTCTCTAGAGAAGGCAAGAAAGGAAGCAGTGACAGATGGACTGAAGAGGGCACTCAGGTAAGTGGGTATCAGTGTGCAATGCTGTAACTTGCACACATTGGAGGCGATGTAAAAATAAGATGATAAATTCTTAGTCATGGTGTGCTGTCTTATCCCATAGGTGCTTTGGGAACGTGCTTGGGAACTGCATCCTGGACAAAGACTACCTGCAAGCAGTGAATAAACTTCCTCGTCAGGTGCGGTAGGTGGAATTTTGAAGAAAAGAAAAGCAGAATAACTGAGGTTATAAGGAGCCTCTGGTTGGTCTTTGGTCCAGTGAAGTTAGTGAAAGGAAATGAAACAATTATGCTTAAACTATCCTTGATAGCTGATTGTGTGGTTTCAGCTCTGTCTCCAGTGATGATTCCACAGCCTACCTTGGGTGCTTATTAGATAATCTGAATTGTTCTCTATATGTAGCTGCTGGATTGAGGACCAAATTTGGGAGGACAACACTCCTTTCTCTGACGAAAGTAGATGACACACCTTCTCACTATCCTAAGATGCATTGTTTGCCAGTCACCTGCTTTGGGGTTCCCAAAGCATATTCAAAGAAAAGAAAAATTGCTCACTGCATGATAACAATGATAATGTGGTCAGCATGGATCCAACAACCCACCCACAGTCTCATTTTCATAGTCCTCACCTACCATGGGCTTCAAATTGAGAGGCAACTGAAACACAATCATAGCAAATCCACCCCTTATAACTTAAGTGCATGAGAAGAAGCAGGGTGTACATGCAACCCTGATGGACACTGCTATTCAAAAGATCCTAATCTTGTAGTCAGTGTAGATACCACCCTAGGTGCACATATATTCAGCATCTCAGACCACTGTGGTTACTGTAGCGTTCACAATATTTTTCCCCTTTTCAAAGCTTTCAAAAGCTCTACTTCAGGGGTGTGAAACATATGGCCTACAGGCTGGATCCAGTTTGCAAAGTCACTCTAGCTGGCCAACAGGCTACCAGTGGGTCCCTTAAAGCTTGGGCAGTATGGTCTGCTGCAGAATTCAGGGCCTTTTGGCCCCACTGGCCACAGCCATCAGCAGTGAGTTTGGTTCACTGTCACCACCAACTCTGGACCCCTCACTGCTGCTGCTACAGTGGCCACAGCAGCTGCCCTTGTGTCCTGGGCTGGATCCAGTCTGCAAGGACCCTTGCAACCCAGATCTGGTCCAGGGTCCCAGATAAGTTTGATACCCCTGCTCTAGTTGTATCATTTGCCATATTGTGTTGCCATATATAAATGTACAGTCTACAGAGCACTGAAAATAGAGGTGCTCAGTAGAATTGGATTTAATGTCAACACAGCTTTGCAGTTGACCACACTGACTGTAGTATTAATTTTCATTATAGTAAAAACCTTCCAGATTCTTTATGCTTGGTGATACCACAGGAATTTGTAGTCTGCTGCAGAAATCTGAAGGGATTACTAGAAATTTGCATATGGAAATAGAGACCTGGGTTTTCTTTCCCTTAAAATAGGAAACAGAATAAAGCATCCATAAGAACCGTAAGGTGCCATATTGAAATTGTGAGAGTGGGCTTGGAACTGTTGATTTATATGGACTTACTCAGCACTACATTGCAACTGAAATACAGTATTGAAGCTTCCTGGGGAATTAAATGTAAAAACTGCAAATCCCCAAATTTGTGCATGTCTGGCTTGTTTTAAGATTGACTGGTTCTGATGGTCCTTTGGCTTTTGCTGATTTGGTCAGAGGCAGCTAGAGTAACAGGTCACTTTAATGGTTAAAACTAAAAACATGTCATGATGATATTAGAAGGAGAAATTGAAGCCAAAGGTGCAGACAAATCTTGGTTCCAGGCCCTTTTGTTCCAGAGGTCAAGTGCTGCCTAATGCTTCATCAGAACAGGACGTGGCTCTCTTGATGAATACCCTTTGGCATGCAGTCTTCTCTCTTCTCCAGCAGATGCTAAACAGGCCTAGCTCTCAGCCTGTCTGGTGTCTTTTGAGCACTCTCCAGTTTCTCTCTTAGACTGTAGTAATCCAGGTGGGACTGGAGAACTTGAGCTAGCCTGGGTCAGGTAGTGAAAAACAATATTTACCTTTTTAATATACAGTACCCTTGTTAATACAATCCAATATCACAGTTCTCTTCTTGTGACACTCTTACCTACTGTAACCCATAATGCTCATATTCCCACCTATCTAATAGCCTATCACGTGTGAGTGTGAGGTATCTATCACCAGGTATAGTGATGGGTGTGGGCTGGAGTGTGTCTGATGTATGGGAATCATTTACATTTTACTTCTAATTAATCTAATTTTATTTAATCTGGTTTAATGGTGAGATTTGTTTTTTGCTGAAAAGGTTTGACAATAAATTATTTCGGGGCTTTTCAGTGAAAGGAGGCTGTTTGACCTGGTTAACTGCAGTTCATTTAGCTATGGGAAATGTCCAATGCTAGTATCAGTTGCACATTGCCATCCTCTCTTAGACGTATGCCCTTTGAGAACAGTTAGAGAGGTACTGATAGAGAAGAAAAACAAGAAATACTTCTACAAGATGCTATACCTTGAAGCCTTGCTATTGTACTAACACTTGTTAGTTTGTGCTGAAGTATCCTGTACCCACACCAGAACTGTTGTTACAGTAATTTATTTGATACCATAGGTTGTAGGAAATAATCCTCCTTGGAACAGAAATAAATCCACTTTTGCACTAAGCGAGTTTTCATTAAGTTTCATGTGGACCAGTTCCTATATACTGTGCTGGTGGCAGTTCTCCAGCTAGTATTCCATGCTGAACTGTTTCACACCAGATTTGACCTCTTTCCCTGTGTGCTCTCTACTCTGAGAGCATCTGGACCAGATGTTATTTTTGTTTTAAATACTGGCAGGCACCATCAGGCCAGAGAAGACCTTGCATGGATTTAACTGGCTAGAGTATGTGCCCAATGTGGGAAAAGGCTATAATCATTGTGGACCCAAGAAGGCAATGACTGTTCACAGTAGAAAAGGGGCACTCCTTGATGCCTACCAACAGTAAGGAGTTAACCTGCCCATTGCAAGCAGCCGTTCCTCCCTGCCACATGTTTCTGCATGGACTCTTTCAAAGAGCTTGTACTTGGAGAAATGCACATCCTGTCCTACCTAAAGAAAAGTGATGGCAACACAGACATCTGCAGGCCACTGTCATAGCAAAGCAGGTTGATGGGACACTCCCAAGTGCTGAATCAAAGAATAGGAGTTCCAGTGGAGGCATCTCAAGGTATCTTAATCCATACGAAGAGCAGTAGACCTAATTTTGTTAAAGCTAAGAGTGATGTGAATAAGCACTGCAAAGAACATAGCTATCTTAAACCACCAACAGCAACCTGAATCCTAAATGTACTATTGGATTGACCAGGATTATTGGGGCAACTGCCATCTTTGTCTCAGTAGACAAGGGTAAAACCCCATGGGGACAGCAGTATGAGAACCGCTATGGAGGACTGCTATATCAACACCCTACCTGACGCTGCTGCATGGGAAGCAGTGTCAAAAAAATAACAAATTGCATCACAGTACATCTATCTAAAGACTTAAACTGCTTTTCCTAGTTATAGACTGTGCAATATAGCACTGGGCAGAGTTTGGAGCATCTGCTGTCTTCTCACCATTTAACCCTTTCCTGCCCAGCATTGTCTCTATTGTATTCAGGCTAGACATTTTGTTTTTTCTGCAGTATCTCATCCCACAAATGACAACTGCCAGTCAAAGAATCCATGTCTATACCCTCCTCCATAACTGATCTGCTTGCTCCTTGCTCTCTGCTCCAAGCCCGCCATGGATACCCATTTTACTTGACAAGGTCTCTTTGATGGAGAATCAAACCTCTTTGGAGGTTTCTCCGCAGTATGAAATCACTCAACCATTAGCTATACTTACTGCTTACTTCTTGAGCTGTTCGATTTACCTGCACCTACAGTATTTTCTTGTTACTACTACAAAACAGGGTTAAAGAGGCAAAACACAATATATATGTCATTGTTTTAGCCCAAATATAGAACATTTAGAAATAAATTAGTCCACGTTCTTCTCAGTGCACTCAGTGTTTACAGAACTTTAGAGATTCCCCTAAATGGTTCTGAGGCATTTCAAAATATATAGATACTTTTAAGGCATTATAATGCAGTTGGCGTATAAGTCACTGCAGAACCCTAAATTTTGCTCGACACTTTTTGCCAACCTGTTCCAACAATGAAGAAAGTTAAGGCAAAGATATTACCTGGCAAAACCAAATCACCAGCACAACCGAAAGAGACAGCTTTCTCCTTACGTTTTTGACCAGGTTGGAGATGGAACCATCCTTGCACTGCTTGTCTTCCACATTTACTGAATGATCTCTGGAACAAGGCACTCCCACCTCCTGGGGATCTTCCAAATAACTTCCTTCAGCGTAAGGCAGTGTGCAAAAGTGCAGAGTCCAACACCCCACACCCACTTTTAATGAGAGGTCTCCAAGCATGTGCTCTATAGCCCCCATTTCATACAAGAATGAAGAAGTTAGGCACACAGCTTCAGAAAAGTAGAGGGGTCCTATGGTATAGGAAGGTAAATTGGAAAATGCTTTCCCTTCTGGAAAAGGACACAGTAGAAAACGAAACGTTTCAATATGACGATTGGGAGAAGTAGGGAAGTATGTAAGTTCCCTTCTTCCAGGTCTTCCTAGCCCCTACAGTCACTCATAGGAGTTTAACTGCTTCTCTGAAAATCTCTCTACAAGGAAAAAAAAAGTTAATGCAACACACTAACATGAAATGTTTAATGTCTTGCAACATAGGATCAGGAAAGCAGATGTGAAGAGAAGCTTTGCTGGAGTATTCCCAAGTGATCAAAATGGAATGCATGGCCCTAGAAAGGAAGACTGTGCAAACAGCCATGATAGAGACCATTTAATTACAAATGTTAAGTACTACAATAATGTCCTGCAGAATATAGAGAACATATCACCAGGGTATTCTAAGCACTTGGAGAAGAAAGTGATCAGGAACAATTAGCATGGATTCACCAAGGGCAAGTCATGACTGACCAACCTGATTGCCTTCTATGATAAGATGACTGGCTCTGTGGATGCAGGGAAAGCAATGGACATGATATACCTCGACTTTAGTAAGGCTTTTGATACAGTCTCCCACAGCAGTCTTGCAAGCAAATTAAGGAAGTATAGGTTCAATGAATGGGCTGTAAAATGGATAGAAATCTGGCTGGATTGTCAGGCTCAACAGTAGTGATCAGTGGCTCACTTCCTAGTTGGCAGCTGGTATCAAGTGAGTGGAGTGCCACAGGGGTTGGTCCAGGGCCAGTTTTGTTTAATATCTTCAATACCTGTCTGGAAGATAGGATGGAGTGTACCCTTAGGAAGTTCGTGGATGAAACCAGGCTGAGGGGTATAGTACATATGTTGGAGGGTAGGGCTAGGGTTCAGAGTGACCTAGACAAATTAGAGGATTAGGCCAAAAGAAATCTCATGAAGTTCAGCAAGGGCAAGTACAAAGTCCTGCACTTAGGACAGACAAGCCCATGCACTAGTACAGGCTGGGGGCTGACTGGCTAAGCAGCAGCTCTGCGGAAAAGGAGCAAGAGATTGCAGTGGACAGTAAGCTGAATATGAGCCAACAGTGTGCCCTTGTTGCCAAGAAGGCGATTAGCATACTGTGCTGCATTACTAGGGGCATGGTTGCCAGCAGACTGGGGGGGAAGTAATTATTCCCCAGTATTGTATCCAGTTTTGGGCCTCCCATTACAGAAGGGATGTGGACAAGTTGGAGAGAGTCCAGCAGAGGGCAACAAGTAGGGCTGGGGCACATGACTTATGAAGAGAGGCTGAGGGAATTGGGCTTATTTAGGAAGGTTAGGTTGGATATTAGGAAGGATTCTCTCACGAGGAGGGCAGTGAAGCACTGGAACAGGTTACTCAGAGAGGTGGTAGAATCTCCTTATGGCCTGACTCAAAGCCCTGGCTGGAACAAAGCCCTGTAGTTGGAGATGGTGCTGCTTTGAGAGCATGTGGTTGGACTGGATGACCTCCTGAGGTCCCTTCCAACTCTAATTTTCTGTGATTCTGTTTCAGGTCACATTTCAGTGAATCTAATTTCAGAACCTTCCTACTGCATCCACCCCCACAAGAGACTGAAAACCTTTTATATACATTACCTTCAGGAATTCTGTGATTCCTCCTTGTAATACTTCACTCCTGTTGGTTTTAAACTTGCACTGCTCTGCTTTCATTGAAGTAGTATCGTGCATACTTGACTATTTGGACTTTATTGCAGGAGGCCTTTTCTAGCTGTCCTAATTTTGAGCGTCTTTCTACTTTCTGCGCCCAGCCATCTTTCAGGATTTGTTGGACACATAGGTGTTGTGCAGAATAAGCAGGCACCTATCATACAAGATGCAGAAAAATGAGAAACGTCCAGGCTTCTCTGAATCCACTAAAGCTCTCTTTAGCCTTCCACAGGCAGACTTCATAGACATTCTGCATTTGGTGAGCATGAAGTTAAGCTGCCACTTCAGCTTGTCCAGCCATCTAGGAAGCCCAAACCCTCTAGTCACAGCTTACCCTTTATAAATGAGCAGCTCTTAATTCCATTAACATTCACAATTTTCTGCAGTGCTAAAGTTCCCTTGCTCATTCTCAGAAGCAGTCTCCTTTCCAGACCATACTTGGTGTCCACTGTAGCAATTTAGCAGGCCTTTCAGCATCATAACACACTTCTTCCAGTCCATAGTCTTTGACCTTATGTGGAGAGGGGACAAAGAACAGTTAAGTGAATTCTGTTTGTTCAAACCAGTTACCTCCTGTGCACTGGCAGGCTTTGGCCTAGCATAGCAGAACTCCTAGGATTGCAGATCTCTTTGATAGCATCCCTGCCAGTTGACCAGTACCATTGGTATTAGTTAGTGATACATTGCAGTTGGGAGGCATGGCAAACCTCCAGATAGTGTTGCAAAGCATGTTACTAAGGACACACCTGTTATTTTGCTACAGCTGCTCTTCTCAGGTTTCTAGGAAAGCTGCCTGTGTCATCCTAAAGTTCTGCTACCAGAGCTGTTACCCTGGTTTTGTCCCGTTACCTTCGTAGGCCAGTCAGTGCTGTTCAGCTGAGCCTGTAAGCAGCATGCCACATAATAAAGGTGCTCCAGGCACATGGCTATCAGTGTAATTGCTCAGCTAAATCCATCTGTTCTTCCTCCTCTATTTACCTTATTGCCATGGCATCAACAGGTCTTATATAACCACAGACCCAAGTCCATCAGCCTGCAAAGCTCAAAATGAGGTGCCTTAGCCTGTTCATATTAAGGCTTCTCATGATTACACCATTTCCCGCTAGCTCCTTCATGCAGTCTGACATCAGTTTGAATATTTCACCAACAAAATTAATGAAAGTCAAGAGGAATCATAGAACTTTGTTAGGTCTAGAATTCTTGTGGCTTTAGTATACATCCCAGAAGGCATATGCAAAAAAAATTAAAAGTAAAAGCATAGAGCATAACCAATGTAGAACAGTACACTATGGTTTATGTACCATAGCTGAGCTGCTTATTCAGACTCGCACAGTTGCTGGATGCATCTCAGCTAGTTACAGATAAACGGCTGCATTCAGAGCAGAACAATTAAATTGCTGTAACTGCGCCAGGTAGACAAGGCTTATGGGTGCTTACCCAAGTTGATAAGGGAAGGAAAATTTCTGAATGGATTTTTTTCCTCCCAATTCTTTTACTAGATTTTCCCTGTGTTGGATGTGGCCAAAGCTAAAAGGCAAGACTTTGAGCCCTCAATAGAGAAGGCAAGATACAACAGCTGTTTGCAGAAGCAGAGTGCAGGGCAGCAGCAGTGTGAGATGGCGCTCTCTTGCAAATCTGATCAGGCAGAAGCTTCCTTGAACAGAATGGAACAGGACCATCCACACAGCACCAGGTGGGACTGTTACCCCAAGAGGTCTGGTACTTCATTTATGCTGTGCTAAAAATAAGTGCTCATACCACATTCAGGTGTTCCTTTGTGCTGGATTGAAATATACACACTTTGTTCCCTCCTGCCCTCCCCCATCAAGCCCCAGTACACACTCACCCTGTACTTCTAAGATTTAAAAGAAATTCAGTCCAGCCCTTTGTAAACCTCACCTTCTGTCATTTGATGGCTACAAGGTGGATCTTTCCACAGGCAGTATTCTGTATCTTGTCTCCTTAACGCAGGCAGTATTTCACTCTGTATATTTCAGCCATGATTGTTACACCACATTTCCCTCCAGAGTCATCATTGTGTTTTCATAGGACACAATTGGTCCTAAGGGAGTCTCTAGAGCCTACTGTGGTACCCATTTGTGGCAGAATCAAGGAGTCTTTGCAGTGCTTCAGTGGGTGGGAGCAGAATCATGAGGCTCCCAGACTCTTACTTGTACAAAAGTAAAGTACTTGGGTCTATTTTTGTCTGCACTTCCTGTGCCTGCAATAGTTTGAGGCCTGGCCTACCCTTTGATGTGGTCAGCAGGCAGCATTCAAACCAGCCTCTGCTCCTGGAGTGTGGGACATGGGGTAAGAATGAGGTTTGTGTTCATGATTCAGGGTCAGAGGATTTGGTTTCTACCCACAGACCTCCTGCAGGAACAAGTTTTAGCCTCCCCAATAACTTTTTCTTATTTATGAAACAGTAACATCACAATCACAAAATCTTTGAGGTTAGCAACGAGGCAGTGCTTCTAAAGCATCTGAAGACTTCTGTGCAGAAGGCACCATAGCAAAACTAACTAATCTACTTTCCCTGCTTTCATTGATGTTTACATCCCTACTGTACATAATTTAAACCTGCTGAAGTCACATTGTTAACGGTGCATTTATTGTGTGGGAGCAGAAACACAGACTCTTTAGCCACCGAGTGTGATGCTACTTACCAGCGGAAGTTGCGGCAGAAGCAGCTACAGCAGCAGTTCCGGGAGCAGATGGAGAAAAAACTTCAGATCCCAATAGCTGCTCCAGTGTGCAAACAGGGTATGATGCATAGTGAGACTTGGCAGCTCCAACACCATCCACTTAGGGGAGGTAGTTGTGCAGGACCCTTTCTTGGCTTCCTAACTCTGCCACTATTTTACTTACTGAAGAGAGAGAGAGAGAGAGAGAGAGAGAGAGAGATCAAAAGAAGAAGAGACTAGATATTAGTTGCCTGTTGAACAAGCATAGGTTCTTTCTGAAGTGGCAGAGAGGCCCACACCCAACATGGCCAAACTGCAGTGCTCTGATCAGCCTAGAGCATTCTATAACACAGCCATTGGCTGTCACTACCATTAACACAGGCACATCCCCATCTGTTGGCAAAAGTTGCCACTGTCTCGCGATAGGGAAAATTTGGGTATTTGTACCGTCAGGCAGCATGGCTGAAAGCAGCATCCCTCAATTCCTGGTGCAGGAAACCTCAGGGTAGTCCACTTGTCCTTATCCTACTTCTCCTTTCCCCCACTCCCCATTTCTAATAAGAGGCTGGGATTGGCAGTCAGGTGGCTAGTCCCTTCCTACTTGTCTTGAACACATTCACTTTCTTCTCCTAAAACAGGAAGGGAGTGGGAGGTGGAGGTACCCATGAGCATTTCTTTGCATGAATCTCTCCCCTTTGTTACCCATGCTACTCAGTGCCACCAGCTCCTCCTGTGAAGCACAGCACTCCAATAACAGCACAACAGGAACCAAGTGCAGAAGAGGAGTTCTTTGCAGGTCAGCAAAACATGGCAGCTGAGCTGTGGCAAACAGCATTGACTCTGGTGGGCAGGCAAGCCATATCAGGGTGTTGGGAGAAGAGGACAAGGGCATGGGCTTGGCTGTGGCAAGCTGCAGAATCGTATGCTCTTAATAGTCATAGTCTGGAGAAAAACCAAGATGGAGGGTGTGGGAATGAGTTGCCCCCACACTGACTGGGACAGGTACCACTCTGACCCTTCCTGCTCAGAGGACCTTATTCTTCCAGCAGTTATCCACACAGGTGCTAGAAGTGGCAGGAATAATCAGCTTTCTGGTTAGCAACACCTTTGGGAGCCACCCCCTCATCTTGGGTGTTCCAGTATTTCCCTCCCCACCCCTTACCAAGAGCTTGAGGAGTGATGCAGGCTTAACCATCCCTTTTTACTGCCACTGTTAGTCTCACACAGAGCAACAGATTAATTTTCAGATGTTGGTCACTTAGTTTCTATTGCTGTAAAAACTGCCAAGGTTTTGTTTTGGCTTCTCCATTTGCCATTGTCTGGGAAGGGGTTGTACTGGTGTTAGATTTCTATCCCTGTGATGTCACAGCTTTCTTCCCTCATTGTGGCATATCTATTTGAATTGTTCCAGATGACCCTGAACTTTGGGACATTCCTCTAGAGGCCACCAGTCTCAGTGATGCTGCCAGCCACAAAATGGCAGATACGCTAGCCCAGCCACAGGCTCCTGCAACCCCTCTTGGCCAGCATCATATGACTACTCGGAGCAAGACTCCTCAGAAGATGAGCAATCACAAACCGTGTCCAAGGCCTACACCCTGGCAAGTGTCTGCTGAGCAGAGGACTTTTAGCCATTGTGCCAACCAGCATGCAGCAGGTAGGTGGAGCTGTGTAATATCTGCAAAGGTCAATAATGCAGCTCTTGATTAGAGAAGTGCAATTCTTGGAAGGTGACCAGAAAAGCATCCTGTTCAAACAAGGCTTCTAACCAGCTTGTCTCAGACATACCTATTGTTGTTCTCACCCAAGCTGCTTTAAGTTAAGTTTTTACAGCCAATGCAAGAACTTCTTCTACATTTGCCAAAGAAGGAACCTTGCTATCCTGCCATTCCTTCTCCTGCTTAACCTGAAATAGGTCATTTTAGCAGTGGAGAAAAGCACAAGAATTATTGGTCCAATTCTAACCAGCTGTCTTCCTGTTTAGCAGACTGCAGCCCCTACAGAAGGAGCCAAGGTATGAAGAAAAGGAAACTGGAACCCACCTAAGGAATGACAGCAGCTCCCAACTTCTTGCCTCTGAATCCGTCATTTTTTCCAGACAATCTGTTCAGTGGTATGAGGAAGGTAATCAAGCAGACCAGGCCCTTCCTTTGGTGCTGCATAAACTTAACTATGAATGCAGGACAGGAAGCTGTCCCACAGTCATGGGCTTGACACCCCCTTTTGTGTGGTCAAAAATGTTTCAAATGCATGTCTCCCCAGTTCCAGATTCAGATGCTGTGGAAGGGCTCTTCACGTCATGACTTGTATCAGGTCATAAAAGCTGTAATTTTAAATTCCTTTGTGCCATTCTAAGAAACTGGTTCCTAGGATGA
This sequence comes from Crocodylus porosus, assembly GCF_001723895.1. Lineage (NCBI taxonomy): Eukaryota > Metazoa > Chordata > Crocodylia > Crocodylidae > Crocodylus > Crocodylus porosus. Next base: position 35,542,928 of record NW_017728931.1, read on the forward strand.
AATGCGTGAAGGGTGAGGGTGGGGTCATTCCTCTGCAGTTTCATGTTGTAGAGAAGGCAAATAGTGTTTAGTGAAGTGAAATTGGGGAAGGAATCATTTGACCCCACCCTGCATTAAAAATTCTGCTTGGCCAGGTCCATTATACAGGGAATGTGATTGACCTGTTCTGTTCCTTTACTAATTTGTTTTTATATGAACTTTTATCCCCTTTTTATTATGGCAAACAGGAATAAATGTTGTAGCTGCTCAAGTGGGTCAACAACACATTTATCTTGAATACATGGCAGGTCCTCTGGACAAAGGAAGATTTCTACCACACTGACTTCTCATGGTTTAATGCTACTCAGCCTGACAACCCAACTCCCTCTTCCTGAAGCACAAAGCAGATTAGTGCTATAAACCTAGTGACAAGTCTGAAATTAAACAGAAGCCCAAACAACAAGTATTTTGTTGTCTACTCCCAGGTTGTAGCTTAAGGGAGGAGAATGATCCATCACACCATTGCCTGCAACACCAGGGGAGATGCAAGAGGTTTACACACTTTTAGTTAAACATGTGGGATGAAGCATAAATCAGGAGAAATGGGGTAAGTGTTAGAAGCAAAGAATAGGAGTTACTGAACATATCTACACGTTCATTAATGCACTGTAATTGTGGTGCATTGTTTAGTACCTGTAATAACAGGTACTAACTTAAATGTACCATAATTAGCACTACTGCATATTAGTGTAGACAAACATTGTGTGAGGCTTAATGCACACTGGACTAAATCTGTGCATTAGCACCGTTTTTGCCAGCTGCACTAACGTGTAGAAGAATTAGTCGGTGCACATTAAGCATCTCAAATAGATGTGCCCACTCCAGTCCTAACTTTAAATCGCCTGCCAGAGTGGCAAGTGCTCTGCTTAAAGCAGGAACTTGCCCAAATAGCAGTGTTAGTATAGTACAAGACTAGTCTTAATGACAGTGAATCATAAGACACATATGTCCTGTCTCATAGCTAAACAGTAAGTTGGATACACAACACTAAAATTGAAAGCAAGCTTTACCATACTCTTTCCCTGTTAGCAGAATCACGTTTCTCCAGTAACAAAAAAAACTGATCCCCCACCCCTCAAAAGGTCTTTCCCCCCCACCTCCAAGTGTACATACACATACTACAGTCTCCAGCAGCAAAATGTAGAACTGAATATACCCAAGTGGCCGCAATACCCCATTGGCTGTATGAAGCTGCCTCCTTGCCAGCACATCTGTGTATAAAATTGCCAGTAGCCTTTATTGCCTTACTCATAAAACAGGATAGGTGAAGCTGACCACTTGTGCTCACTCCTGTTTAAGGTGTCAATGTATAGCCTGCCTTTGTCGCTTCCCAGCCCATCCCTGGGAAGAGAATGCTTATGACACTGGTCAAGAAAAAAATCTCATTACTTACTACAGTCAGTGCTCATGCATCCCACATTAAGCCAAGGCAAAGGCTGTTAAGAGCATGTTTGGATCACACAAAGAAAATGGAAGATTGAGCCACAAGGTTAACTTTTGGAAAAAAAGCTGTAGTCATAGGAACCCAAGTGCATGCACAACCATTGGTTCAAGACTGGAGAGATGCCCCACCTTGGTACATCATAAAGCCCACCTCCAAAGCTTGCATCCTCTTTGGAGGGCTTTTAAGAACCCTAAATAAGGGAGGGAGTCCTACAGGATCCCAGCCTACAGCAGCATGAACAAAAGCTTTCTTAAAGAAAGGAGATCTAATAAATTGTTACTATTTAAAAACCCTGCACCTCACTTGCCATCCTCCAGAAGACACTAGGGGCCCATGTGACCTACTGCTACCAAGAATTGCCAAAATGGCCATTTACCACACTGCCTCAAGGACATGTAAATCCCACTGAGGCAGAGAATGGCTTGAGCAGACACGGAGATTCCTTGCAATTCCAAAGATGCCTCTTACCCCATTCCTAGTAAAGACATTACTCCTCTCAGACAGCTCTTTGCTAGTTCCAACTACAGCTGCTTGAAGGACCCTGACCAGCCAAGCAAGCTTGATGCTTTATGTTTATTAACAATAGCAAGAATTATTTGGGAAGGAGTTCATCTAGGCTCTGTTTCACCAGGGTTTCCACTCCACAGTGTTGTAGGCACACATCCCTCTAGCTTAGTTTCCAAGCAAGAGGTTTGGGATACAGAAAGAAAAGCAGAACCAACCAAAGACTGACTTCTGCCAACCCCTCTTCATCAGGAACAGATTCCTCTCTGACAGTTGCTAAGAGGCAGCACAAAGTCTCCAAAAATTAGCTAGGATCCAGAGATTACAGTAGACAAGGGAGTTTGCCAATCCCCTGGGGTTAATGCCAACTATTTAGACCTTGTCCAACCATCTGTCTCTGGAGCAGGAAAACTATACTGAAGCCAACCTACACCACACCAGAAATGTGTTGTTGCCTGACTTACTTGTTAGCCAAGTCTCTTTAGACTTACTGATGCAGAAAGTCATTGACCCAGCGTCTATGAACTGTCTTTTACTGTTGCTTATTTTCAGAGTAGTTTGTTGAAAGGTCAAACTTATTTCTGACCACTGCTTTTGACAAGTTTGGGGTCTCATTAAAGTAGGTACTTTCCTGAGGAAAGTAGCCAGGAGCTGGGTAACAAAAGCCCACCTGCAGATAGTTATCCAGAGAAAGGAGACAGAAGAGGTAGGAACCAGCTGAAAATGAAAACCCACAGTTCAACAAAAGCAGGTTTGTTTTATTTGAATGATTTCATTAAATATTCTACAAAGGTAACAAATTGCAGCACAAAGCGCAATCATACAAGAAGCGCAATGCCTGGATTTAGTGCAAAACATACAACTAACTACGGCCAGGGAAGCCCAGAGTTTGAATTCAGTTTATTTTTCTTTTTTGCCTTTTTACAGTGTACATTGTTAAATAATGTAAAGAAAACATTTGTAAATTCAGAAACAGATTTTATGTGGAAAAAAGATACTCAAAGTGTAATATTAAACGCAAAATAATTTAACAGTTCAGTAGCATTAGTTTATTCCTCTAGACTTCAGTTATTTCATCCACAGGAGGGAAATCAATGGTAAATAAACCAGCTCTTGCATAACATTAAGAGAAAAACCAACCTCAGACTTATTAAATCAATTAAATAACCATGTGCTGCTTTCAGTTGATCAGTTCTTCTGCCATGAAGTGTTGCCCTTCTCCCACTACTGCTTCAGGCCTGTGACTGCTCTGTTATACAGAGACATGCTTTTCCACTCCCATATTTGGTGTATCCAGGAACCTCCTCTCCTCAGTCATTTAGAGTAGAAAGCAGAGGCTTTCTGATTAGCTTGACCAGCAGGGACCCCTTTTCTCCTTCTCTTCCCATCACACATACAACTGTAAGCCCTCTTTCTCCTGTAGTTTTATGGAGCCTGCATGTTAGTTAAAAGGACTTACAAGGAGGAAGAAGCCACTCACAAACATCTGAGGAACTGTTGGAACCCAGTCATCTGGCCACTATCTTTCATCCACCAGAACTTCTTCAGTTTGCCTACACCTTTGCTGACAAACAAAGATGATGTAAACATCAAAACCAGATGAAGGGAAACAGATCTTGTGCCTTTGGGGGCTTTATAGGTGAAATGTGAAACATCCACAGAAAGAAAGCAGAAACCCCAAATTAAATTCTCCCCCCAGGGAAGCACTACTCACAGAAGAAAATTCAGACAAGTAAAAAGACTTTTGATGCACACGCTTCCAGGATGCCACTGAACTACTCTCAAGTACCAGGAAGCAGTACTTTGACCTTCACAGCTTGTTGCAGCACTACACTGAGTAATACTGGTTGGCTGCAGTATTATTACTTTGAACAGGGAACCAGTATTTTTAACTACGAAGAAGGGAAGAGAGTGAACTAAGCAGAAGGTACAGTACAGTTATACTCAGGTGGCACAGTTAGTTACGGTCCTGGTACCAGCTTGAAATTTTTTTTTTTTTTTTTTTTTTTTTTTTTTTTAAAGAGTGAACAAAATTAAATCCTCTGCATGCATAACACAGAGGGAACTCCTTGATGCCGGCTGTTTCAAGTGCATCCATTGCCGGCAATGGACGTCGCACCGGGAAAGCGTACTCCTGGCACGAATGGATTAGAAAAAAAAAAAAGGTAAGAAAAGCAGTCCCAGCAGATAACCCACTCCACAAAAACCAATGGCTCCACCCTCATGCACACATGCTTACCACACCTTGTCACCCCTTCATAACTTGAGTCAAACCACATCTGAAGTTGAACCTCTCCTATATATACACGCACACACATTCTCCCCACCCTCTAGTTTGATCCAGCCCTATTAAGTCTCAAGGCAGCATTTGTTAGTTTTGTCCGTGGCCTACGTCCCTCCCCCTGCCTGCCCTCAGTCACACCAGCATTGAACCATCAATTCTGAAATGTGTCCATTTGGGCAGCTTCCCCAGCACCAGAACTCTTTCAACCTACAGCCTCAACTGCTTCCTCTCCGACACCTACCCTAGACTGTTACATTATGACTATAACAACATATCCAACTTGTTGACCCTTTGGTATCCCCGTCACTAAGTACAAACAATCCATTCTTCTCTTAGCTTGCCCTCTCTCAACTGGGGTCTGCTGGGAAGGTGATGCTAACTGCAGAAGCAATAAAAGTCCAAGGCACTAAAATATCCAGCAAGCATACTGGGAGAACAAACAAGTATTCAAGTACATTAATTTATACAATTTTACATTCACATTTATTTATCTAATACAATGAAAATACAAAGGAAAAAGTTAAAGTGTCTCCAATAAGTATAAGGATATAGCTAGCTTTTTTTACATTTTTTTACTTTTTAACTTTTTTTAACCCTCTATATTCCACTCATTTTAAGCTACTGTTGTCCAACAACATTTATATATCACAGTGTTTCCACATCAAAACTGATGGTAAGTACATGTCCGCTGGGAACTTTTTAAATTTTTTTAAACAATTTAAATTGCTCTAATGCTGCTGTTGAAGCTGTTAATATCTTTTACTTAAAGCAGTAATGACCTATCTCAAGCATGGGCTGCACTGCAAGTCCATTTGTGTCCCCCACCACTCGGGAGCCAAAGACGATTGTTTAGGAAGAGGAAGAGGAGGGGGATTTGGACAGCTCCTCTCCTGGTCTCAATTCTTCAGGTCAAGATGAGAACTGTGTTAAAGCCATGAACTAGGACTAAACTCTCCCACCAGCACATGTGGATTCAGACTCAAACCAAGAACGGAGTTTTACAGCGAGATTTCTTTGACTGAATGACATCCATCTTCATCGCTTGCTGCACGAGCAGGAACATCTAGTCAGAAGCACTGTCCCATCACAGAGTTGTCAATCACCCTCCTCCCCCTTGAGATTTGCGGCTCTTTACAGAGAGCTGACAGCACTGGTTGGACAAGGGAAGCTCATTCCCACTATGGCAGAAACAGCTAGTTTGTTGCAGCACTAGTAATTGATACAGGCCTCATTCCCTGTCCCAGGGTCTACCCAGCTCAGTCTCTGGGTGTGGCTAAGTGGTCCGCAAGTTGGAGCCTGGGGGGTTACTGATAGATTTCTGCAAACTGCCAATGTTGAAGCTTTGCAAAGAGGCAGCACCTACAGGCTGGAACTGGCCAAGGGACTGCTGTGCTGGACCACCTGTCCCACTCCATTGAGCTGCAAAGGATGCTGCCGGGTAATTGTACTGCTGTGGTGGGCACATAGCCTTTGTGAAGTGACCTAAAGAGGTAGCTGATGCTGCAGGGATGGGTGTAGCACCCAGGGAGGATGTCATGGATATACAGAGTTGGCCAGGTGCCGAGAACTTTCTTGCCATTCCAGGGCCCTGAAATAAAATCCAGTCCCAAAAAGGTTATTATAAAATGTAGCTGAAACAGCAACCACCCCACACCCCTGCTCTCTTTCATGCAGGAAAACAACAACCTAAAACTCTCCTTTCTTTAGTACCTGACAGAAGAGGCAGCAGAAACCGCCACATTTAAGCAAATGCCAGTATTTTACCAGAGCAGCATTTCTCCACCCGTGGGTCGTGACCCAAAAGTGGGTCGCAAGAACATTGTAAAGGGTCACAGGGAGCTCCCATGGAATCGTGCACTTTCCCCTTGCAGGCTGCAACACTGGCAGCTTGCATGGAACTGGCACACAGCTGGAGGCATGGCAATTGTGAGAGCAGCCCCAGAAGCTGGAGAGGGAGGGGACAGGATGCAGCAGCCAGAGTGGGGAGAGACTGTGTGGGTCAGGACTAGGGAGCTGTGGGTCACCAGTGGTACCAAGCTGATAATTATGCTAATGGGTCCTGGTGTGAAAATGGTTGAGAATCACTGTACTAGAGCATCATTTTGGTTTGGCTCCTTGGAAACTCTCCATTAGTTAGATATATTAAAACACACTCAGTGAGCATTGGTGCTAGCACCAACAGGTCTCGCTCCAAATGTTCAAGGGTATAACAGAGGGCCATGAACAGGCAGGGGGAGAAGAGACTCACCTCATAGTTGGTGTGTCCTTTGCCAGCTCTCTTGCCAGACAGGTTCATGGCATCACGGGCCCAATTGTCTACCAACTTGTGCAGGTCATCTGTGAAGGTCCCTTTTCGGCTGGAGGAGATAGCAGGCGGCTGAGACTGGGGTGCCTGGTTGTTCACTGTAGCCCCAACTGTGTTAGTGCTGCTGGTCCCTGGAATTAAAAGGAACAACAGCGGCTTTACACTAAGATTTCGGTTTTCCCAGGGAATTTAAGTGTTATGGCAATGGTGGAAAAAATACAAAGACGCAAGTTAAAAAGCCATGCACGTGAATTCTATATTTCATTTCTAGCACACACTGGAGTGGGATTTCCAAGGGTTCACTTTGCCATTTGCCTCAATTAACAGCTTTTGTAGATGAGTTTTCCAAGGAGTTCTGCAAGCAGTAATAGTCGTCTAGGAGAGGAATGGCTCCTGCCTACATTTCTTTTTTGGAAGTGAGATTAGTGGAATTTGGTTTCACTATTAAGTCACAGGACATGTGATGCATGGCAGCGAAAGTCCTCTCACTGCACATCACAACTGTAGTAGTAGCCACTGTTACATCACACTTCAAACCCAACTCAAAGCACAAGGGAAGCAGCAGTGAGAAACAGGCCTCACTGCTCTACAGTGCAGCCATCTCCATCCTGTGAATGGAGAAAAGGCTGTTCCCTCCCAGATTATAAGCAAGCACATGTAGATGAGCAACAGTAACTGCCAGGGCTGTCATACTCAACCACTACCAGCCTCATGTTCCCAGGGGGTTAATGTGCAAGGGTCCATCTCCACCTAGCAGGCAGCGTACACTTCATAGGAAGCTTGCCCTTTCATTTGGAGACCTCCTGGAAGGTTGCTGTGTTATCATGATCCAAGATGTTTTCACATGTACACAGCAAAGGCAGCTTGAAGGGGAAGGAGAACAGCTCCTAAAATGGACATGGGGTGCCACTCCCCATCTAGAATTGACTGCACTACAATATTAGGAGCCAGTGGACAGGCTGCTTTCAGTTCTGCCAGAGCGTTTGCTGAAAATTATTTGAAAAGGGAACTCTTTGGGAGACGATAAGCAGCTCAGTCACGTGCAACCTCACACACCTTGGGCCTCATATTTACAACTGCAGAACGAAAAGAGCTGCATTCAAGATTTAAACTTTTCTGCAACAACCATGATTGCAGGGATCTGAGCACTTCACACAAAAGATTCACAACAGCACTGGAGGGATCCTCAATTTACCAATGGGGCAAGTAGTCTTGGTGAGGACATCACTCTAGTCCTAGAGTGAAGATGTAGCCATGAAGGTCCAAGAATTGAGAGTGGCAAGGATTTTTTGGGGGTCGTATTTTTTAGTGGACCAACTGCGTGGCTGGAATAAAGTTAGACAAGCTTTCGAATGCAAAGCATTTTCATCATGTCCTGCATTCAAAAGCTTGTTTAAGTTTATTTCAGCCTTGCAGCTGGTCCAGTAAAAGATATCACAGCCCTCCTCCCCCCGCCAAAAAATCCATTGCCCATGTCTTGTCAGAAGGAAAACCCAGAACAGATCTTAAGTCTCTGAACCCTTGGTTGGCACCAGACTTTTCTTCACCTGGAAGTCCATGGAAGATGCTCACCACGGTGTAGAATCAAGCTTTTGTGTAGGCCACCTGACTCCTGAGTTGGGTTAAAAGGTCTCCTCAAGGATTTGAGGCTGGAACTAAAACAGCACCTGGGAAACTCGATGTGAGCAGGGCAAACATTTCCAGAGCACCGAAGACCCCAGCAAAGGCATCATCAGCTCCCTACCGCACTACACCAGATACCAAGAAGTCACTACTAGAGTTGTGCGAAGCTTCAGTTGCGGATTCAATTTGGAGGAGATTCAGCCCAATATGGCAGCCGAATCTCTGAATCCAAAACTGAATCAGGAAACCCTTTAGTCTCTCCGAATCAAACTGGAAGCCTTTGATATGATTTGGAGAGATTCAAAGGTTCGGCCATAGACATAGCTTTATAAGTTTTTTCTACGTACCTTGAGGTACCAAGCATGGCTCGTGAACACTGAGACGGTGGGGCAGATGGAGTGTCCCATGGGAGCTCATGGGAGTCCCCCATGCACTCAGCAGCAGACCTGGAAGTGGACCAGAACTACTTCCAGTCCACTACCGAGTGCACAGGGGACCCCCCACGCTTCCCTGGGATGCTCCATCTGCCCCACCATCTCAGCATTTGTGAGCGGCACCTGGTACCTCAAGAGACATGGGGAAAAAAACCACATATAAAGCTGTGTCTATGGCCAAATCGCCGATTTTCTGAATCAGAATCGAATTGGGACAGTGATCTGAATCAGTGAATCAAATCACTGTCCTCTGAATCAGGCCAAGTCCAAAGCAAATACTGCCCACTTCACACACTTAAGTCACTAGCTGCAGCCAGTGACTATGGCTTAGTCAACTGCAATACTTCTGTGCCCAAGCATCTCTGCAAAACCTTTCTACCTAGGAAAGAGCAGCCTCTGCTTTTCTGTGAGAATGGAGCTGTTGTCAAGGGATACCAAGAAAGAAAAAGAACATTTCCTGTAGACACTGAGCAAGGTGCTATTGGAGCAGACAGTGCTGGAAGGAGAGGCATCATGCTGCCCTTCACCAGCACTGCCTAACTGTGTGGGTGCAAGGAGCCTCGTGCCAGTGGTGATGAAGGGGCTCCCTGACCAGTGTGCAGGGGGAGTTCAGAACACAGTGTAACAGATAACATCAGACAGGGCAGTAAAGAACATCATACAGGGTGATGGAGCAGTGAGGACATCAAGCACGTGTGACATTAACAAGGGGCCTGAAACATAGTTATTGGACAAAGTAGCAGCACAAAAAAGTGAAAGGGTAAGGTTAGTACGTACACAGGCAAACAAAACAGAACTGTACTCAAAAAAAAAAAAGTCACGGGTTCATGCAAGGACTAGCACCTCTCAACCCCTTCCTGATGGCCAATAATCTGCCTCCTGCTGCTGGGAACATTTCTATACAGCGTACATTTTGTTTTGGTCATGAATTACACAGCACACACTCTGAGGGCTTTGGTCTAATCCAAAGAGAGTGTGCCCAAGCCAGTGTAGGAAGAGGTAAAAACAGAGTTAGTCAAGAGACATCAAGTTGTACTTAGCTAGAGAAGTGCAGTGGGATATGAACATCCTGATTCTCTTGCTTATAGGGTAACTTTTGCTTGGGAGCTCTTGTCTCAGGCTCACCAGAGGGACAGAGACAGATTGGTTCATGTTGTTAGATGTCAAACCTAACATTACAGAACTCCCATTTTTAACAGTGGTCAAAATAAATAAAACCCCTCATTCTCAGAAATTTTGGATTTTAGTTGGCTGTCCTGATGCAATCCCAACCTATAAAAAGGGCCATCAGAAGAGTCTGAAAGGGAGTGCACTTAAAAACATGTAGCATTCAATGGAAATAACATCCCTCCAGTCCTGCTCAGTCACAGCAAAAGTCCCCATATCTGGTCTGATAAGGAGGATTGGAAACAAAAGTGAGGCTTCTCCCTTCAGCCTGTGACCCCAACCTAATTTCATCCTACCCCCTAAGGCCAACCCTGAGTACCTGTTCTCAAAAGATTTAGAGCATCCCTAGATAAGACCAGCAATCAAGTTAGATATAGCTAAACATTTCCTGCTTTGGTGGCATGTCATTCAATGGCTTTCTAGATCTTAAACAGTAAGGAGAAGTCTCTCTCCAATTGTCAGGTGACAGAAGACAAACCCCAAGCAGAGTCATTATGAGCAAGCCAGCTGCACAAGAACCAAGCTTACCATGTTACTGTGTGCAACTGGCTCTACTGGTGAAACACTGAATTATGCAATCAGCTCCATAACTAAGGTGAGGTCCAGCAAGCCTAGAGCAGCAGCTTAATTCCCTACCCATCCATTTGTAAATATGCCCAGGGAGCTGGACCCTATTAATATGTTAAACACAATGAACACAATTAGAGAGCATGACAGAGACAGGTGCTGTGCTGGAGACAGAATCAGAGAGATTAGGCTCTAATGACAGAGGAAGACTCATGAACAGCTTTGCAGTCAAGGATCAGAAGTAACAGATAAGATAATTACTACAGAGCTGGTTGCAAGGACAGACTTTTTTCACCATCTTCCCTGAAGCACAAAGAGAGAGTAATTTGTTAAATAAGAGAAACAGTGAGAAATGTTAGTATCAGCAAACAGTACAAAAAGCCCAGTGAGAAAGAGAGGAGAGGGCACAGCAGGGCAGTGCTGCAGGTATGCTTTTGAGGGCCACTAGTGGCATGTTTTTGCTTTCTCAGCTAGATATTTACATAACTTTCTGGCAGCATTTCTCTGGTAGTGCTCCCAACAAGGAGAGACTCTGCATGCCTGTTCAATAGTTCCCTGGGCTCTAGTGCAGAACATTAGCAAGTTTAAGCACATAGGGCAGATACAGGTAGACAAACGTGGGAGACAACAAGTGGGAAGAGAGTCTCTTATGGGTAACATTTGCCCAAAACTGAGATCCTCCAAGCATTTGGCTGGTAGCTTGTTTGCTCTTACTATAACCACTCCTCCCTTTCCCCATTTTCTGAAATGTCAACAGAACATGCTAGCCATTTCCCTGCTGGGCCTGTTCCTCTCTCTCTAGAGTTTAAAGCATCATTACTGATCACTACACTGTTTCCTCAACACTACTGATTCTATACTAGGTGTCTTTCCCCAGCTGCCCAGAATGGCCTATGATAACATTTAAGGTACAAGATTCCAGGAAGCGAGCAACCTGTAAAAATTAAACATCAAGCCAAGCCAAGCCAAGCCAAGCCAAGCCATGCTTTCATAAGCAATACCCATTTTTACAGGGCAGCTACAACAAACTTTTCAGAAGGAACCTCAGCCCACCCCTCCCCATCTGGCAATCCCAAGTTTAAGGGGCAGGGGCACAGAAAGAAAAAAAACCCCCCAAAACCCACATAAAACAAAGCCTCCCCTAGACATGATATTTTACAGTTGGCCTCACACAGTAGGCCCGAGGTTGTGACAAGTTCAGTGTTTTACTATACAAGCAAGGACCTTGACCGCAAGTACATCCGGCTCAGAAATGCCATTCTGTCAAATCTCCAGAAAATGATTGAGTCCCACCCCAGCTGTTCTTCATATTCCCCTTCCCAAGAAAGGGCCAGGCCCAGTTTTATAAGTCTTAACATTTCTCCACTAAAAGAAGTTATAAAGCTTGGAAACCCAAATGGGTTATACACTGACTAGCCTTCTCCCTGCTCAACACTGTTAAACTGCATGGTTTGAAATTCTGGAGAAGAGAAAGAAAAATAATCTGGTCAGTTACATCTTAAGACATATTTTGTCCCAATACTGGAAATCCAGCTAAGGGTGATTATTGTCTGGAAAGACACCAACAAAAGAATCTTCTCTCCCTCCTCCCAAACAAAGGGGAATGTTTTAGCTCGTTCCATTGCAGCTGTCTCTGTAGAAAGCTAGTTCTGCAACCACTGATTTCTTTATTGGAGTTCATTCATACACAGATCCCCTGGCACAGCCAAGTTGCTACTTTGCAGACAAATGACACAAATGACAGACAAATGATACAAATCTGAGGAACGGGTGTGAAATGTGGCAAAAGGCAGCCAACTTCACTGAGCTTCCAGCTCTCAGATGCAGTCATTCCAGGGGCAGGGGGCAGAAGAAGGAATGTCACAACACTCACAAGTCCAGCCTAGAGAGGAAGCATGGAAGACCTGGTAGCACCCCCAAGAAGCAGCACAGTAAGTTTGCAGCCTCAGCCCATGCATTTCTATACTCCAGATAACCACATCAGAAGTTTGAGGCTTAGCTGAAAAAGCCTTAAGTAAGGGAGTGGAGAATTCTGGGGGGTTGGAGAGGCATTGGGAGACCTTTATTTCCCTTCCTCACTTCACACATAATATGTTTAGCTAGTTTCCAACCCCCAGCAAGAGTAGCCTTTTCTGAAGAGGCATCAGATCCTTGGCTACTAATATGGGGAGTGTCTGAAGGATCCTTTGCAAACATGTTTAATTCCCTTAAATACTTTTTTTTTTTTTTTTTTAGCAACCAGCTAACTCCATGAACTTGAAGAGGGCAGTGCTCATTGTTTTGGGGTTACACCAAAAGCTCAGCATTGTTTATGTGAAGCTGAGCTTTACCCAACCTACTGAGGAGATGCACTGCAGAAGCAGTCATTTTATTTCACATTTAAATACCAGTAACAAAAAATTGTCTGAATACAAGGGAGCACACCCTGGACATCCCTGCTGCTGCCGCCATCTGGTCAAGGAAGCCCTCGTTGCCACTCAAGAGAACCAGATTTCTCTCAATGATGCGTGTGTCCACAAGCATTTGTTGTAGCAAGATCATAAACTGGGTCATATGAAAGCACCAGGAATCCATATGCCCTTGTGATCCATCCTGATTTTCTGCAGATTCCTTACAGAATACTAGTCACAACAGGGAAGTCTCCCTCAAACTTTACGGAAGGTAAGTGATTGTTACAGGGCAGTTACAAATAGGAGGGGGCTTAATCCAAGAATCCAAACTTCTAAGGTGTACAAAGAGCAGCTGAGCCAAGCCATGGGATGGGAGGGAATACAGAGAAGCAGATGAGAACAGGCTGCAGGAGACAAACCCAAGCAGCAGGAAAAAAAAGAAAGAAGAGACAAGGAAGGAGTAAAGGTGTTACACACAAAGAGCCAAGCAGGGCGTACTCAGAAATCGGGTCCTCCTGCCACCAGGCTTGAACGTCACCCTCTCAGATGCACAGTTAAACTTCGCACAGCCTGTGATAAAACAAGAAAGGGAAGAACAGAAAAAGGAGAGGAGGAGGGACAGACAACTACAAGATGTTAGCAACTTGAGGTTGGAGGGGTGAAATGTATTAACATGGCACACAAGAACAAACCTCAGGAGGCAGTGAGTGATATATAAACACAATACAAAGGCTTCCTCCAATCCTTCCAGCCTTTACACTACCATTTTTAACAGCAAAGAACTGGTAAATCTCCCATGTCTAATTCAACATACCTGTTAATGGCACTTGGTGACATGTGACATTGTGCAACTTAACAACAATCAGTAGTCCCAATATTCCTGATGAGATTAACAAGGGACAATTCTTATGAGAAATTCCTCTTCCACTTGTTCATCTTTTTTCTCATGATCAATGCCTACATTTTACCCCATGCAAATTCTGTGCCAACCAGATACCACCCGCTTGAGACCACTGCAATGAACTAGCTTTTCAGGGAGAATGTTTGAAAATGGCTTATATGATTTCCCACTTTGGAGGCTACAAGCTTAAGAGCTATTACTCCTCCCAGTATGTGCTCATAAGTTATATGCCCATCACTAGAACAGTTCTATAAAAAACATCAACTTAACTGCACAAAGCAGCCTGTTTTTCAACATGGTATTTCAGGGGCTCAGGTGGTAGGAGCTACTAAAGCAGGGACTTTTGCACCAGCAGCAAAATTTTATCTAGTTTCCCTGTTTGGTCTAACCTCTCCTCCAGTCTCCATCTCTGGTTCAAGTTACACCTCTCCTCTTATCCTCTTCTTCCCCATTTCCCTCCCTGCCAATCTTCTAAACTAACTAAATCCTTCCCTCCCACCCCAAAATCATGAAGCTATCTAGATGCTCACATCATGCACTCTGCTTGTGTTAGACCCTCTCTCTCTCTCATCGTCTAGTCTGTTGAAAGCTTTTTGGCTGGAAGTGTCTAACCATGTATTACACAAGGCCTAGCACAATAAGACCCATTCTCAGTGGGCCTCAGCACCACTGTAACGAGCATGTCCAACAGTATTCTCTGATTCTACACTCCCCTCAGCAACTGCCTTTCAGCAGAGGGTTGTGCAATAAAGCCCTTGGTTACCTCACCTGCAGCTCTCCCTACCCGAAAACACAGCAAACATGTGGCCCATAGGTGCACATATGCACCTTGATTAATTTCTAAGCACAAATGACACACCTTATCTAGGACCTTTATTTTATCTTGGGTGTCCCCAGCCTGAGAACTTCCTGAACCATGAGGCTGCTGGAAGACATGGCATTAAAATCTCATCCAAAGTCTTACCTTGGCCTGGCGCAGAAAGGCTTGGTACTGATATGGCACCATCACTGGTAAAGGCAGAGTAGAGGTTCTCACTTGAAGGAGATGGTTTAAGGGGCTGTAACAGATTGTTCTGCCCAGTCTCTGGAGCACTACCAGGAGGATGAAGAGTCTGCTGTGGGGGCAAGACTGAAGGGGCACTCTGAGCTGACAAGTTGCCTACAAAAAGAAATCATAAAAATCAGGACACAAGAGTACATTATAAAAGTTTGAGGTCTCCCTCAATGCAGCCCACACGCTTTCTGCTAGGTAGGAGGATCACAATTGCAACTAGGTATACTTGGGTGATTCAGACAGAAATATCTGTAGCAACTAAAGCAAGTATCACTGGAAGGGTATGCAGAAGGGAGAAGAGCTGGGAAAATAAAAGACGAACAGGAAAACCAGAAGGGAAGGGCCTCTGGCAAGATTCCTATATTTAGGCTCTTATGCTGACTGAAGGATGAAGAGGCTTATGCAGCTGCTAAGAAAGAAACCAGAACATACTTGGAGTATCACATATTTAGGTAGAACACATTTTCACCACTTAACATTTCCTGCTGGAACTTCAGTCTATGACTACCCTCCACTAAATCAGTTTGTTCAGAATAAACCGTCTCTAAAATTGATTTTCCAAGACACAATTTAACATACCCAATTTCTAACCCAAAAACCAAAGTGGCCAGAGAAGCAACATATGGGAAAAGGCTGAAAGTGTATACCACCTCCCACCCCAAAGGAGAAACATCACTCAATGGAGTCTACTATTCAAAAGGGAAATCTGATAAAGCCACCACCTCAACCAACCTCTTCATCAGCTTGAGCACTAAGAGAGTCCCATGACACACTGGAAAAGGATTTAAGACCGAATCAAAAGATGCCATGAACAACTCATTACATGTGATACTATTTCAGAGCCTTGTAGGAAGCCTTACCTGACAGCTGGGGGCTCCTATTGCCCTGGGAGCTGCTGCGGCTGGATTTGCTACCTTTTCCTTTAGTAGGTCTCCTCCTTCGCCCTGAGAGAGGAGCAGCTGGAGGGATAATCACTGCAGGGGGAACCTTTCCCAGTTTTGTGTAAAGCAATTCAATCTCCTGCTTCTGGCGACTCTGCAGCTCCTGGATCTCTTTAAGGTGCCTGAGGAATTATGAACACGTCTAAGTGCTTGCAGTTACACCTGCCAATTTCTCTCCCTCCTAAGCTCCACCCTCCATGCCCCTCCCTCTCCCTGGGCAATAGATTAAAAGGTGAAGAACAGGACTGGAATTCTTAGCCACAATTAGCTATTGGATATTCATGTCAGAAGTTCTTGCTCTAATACTGTCTTGAGTGCCAATGTAACATTTGCCCTTCAGCACTGCAATTATATAGCCAACAATGAATTATAATCATCTAGCGCTTCTACATAAATGCTGCAGGGCTGGAAAAAGCACTCTCGTAACAAGAAAGAGGAGAGACTAGACTCCTGTACTTCCCAGTAGGCTTAATGCCACCCAAGATGTTTCTAGTTAGATATGAACAAGATCCAAAGCCACCACTTTTCCTGTAAGATTACACGCAAGTTCTCTGCAGACACTCATGAATGAATCCTCACACCCATGACCAAAAGGTAAATCAGCAGCTCAACATTTCCTTGATCTCTTAAGGTGTTTTTCCCCATCCCTCTCTGCTTAGGGTAAGTTTTAGATGGCCCTAAGGGAAAAATCTAAAAGGGATGTAGGTAGCTAAAGGTACAACCCCAGGCAAAGCGAGCAAATCACAAAACTCACCAAATAAGCCACAGAGGTAAGGAAGAGAGCAATTAACTTAACTCCATAGCCCAGTGATGAGAGTATTCTCAGGGGAAAGGAAGGAAAGGACTCCTGGGTTCTGACCCATGCTCCCAAGGCCATATATGCATTTTATCTACCAGTTGCATACTGCAAGATTCAAAGTAGCCAAGTTTCAGACAGAAGGGGTGAAGAGTGCACTTTATGCAACCTTGACAAAAGTTGTGGTTTAAAC
The DNA here is from genome assembly GCF_001723895.1 of Crocodylus porosus. Lineage (NCBI taxonomy): Eukaryota > Metazoa > Chordata > Crocodylia > Crocodylidae > Crocodylus > Crocodylus porosus. The sequence continues at coordinate 35,559,570 of NW_017728931.1, forward strand.
ACTCTAAGGAAGTAAGAGGTCTAGGTTTGAAAACACTCAGGCTAAGGGGGAATTAAACTTGGTTATCTACCCCACACCCTGGGGCAAGTGTTCTAACCACTAGACTATTATATAAAAAGCAGATCACCTGCACCATCATCTAGGACCTAAACCTAGGTCTGGATTTCAGATTGTGAATTCCTACCCTAAGTAGGAAAATCAAATATATTTAAGTATACTAAGCCTGAGAGACTACATTCCACCCACCGCCACCCCTTCAGCATCTCTTATCAGGATGAGAATTCATATGTCCATCTGAAAGTACAGACACTTCACTTGTTTTGCGAATTCCATTCTTGGAAACAGGCACCAGAAAGCTCAGTGCCACCTTTCCAATTCCTTTCTTGGTCCTGAGCTTAAGAGATTTAGGCACCACTTATAAAAATGAAAAGAACAGCCTCCATAATCCCAGAAATTTCAGTAAGCTGTAAGTCTGCATTTAAGGTATTATGTGAGACAGTTTACCTGGTACCATTTTTCCTTGTTTGTGCATAAACTATGAATTGTAGGTGAGTATCAAGAGGTTATTTTTTTTAGCCCGTAGAACAACTTTAAACAAAACCCTACAGAAAAAAAAAAAGGGGGTTTTCATTGGGGTTTATGCTTAAGGGGAAAAGTGTCTTTTGTTCCCTCCTAAATGAAAGCAGTTCTGTCACTTGACTAAGAAGTTGTTGCACATACTTCAAACATGCCCACAAACTTAATGACCAAATCAAAAAGAAGCTTACTTTTCCCGTAACCGCCGCAGCTCTGATTTTAAGTCTTCATCTTCAATATCTGACTCGTTGTCGCTGCTCATGTAAGAAGAGTTGAATGAGTTGCTAAGGCTTTGGATGGGGAGGCTGATCTTGGAACCCCCTGGTTGCAGAGAGTCTGGACTGCCTGAGCCATCATCCAAGTCCTTAGCTGCTCCACTCAGGAAGGCAGCCTCCAGCTCATACGATGGCCCATTTACGTGCGGAGACTGCTCTGGTTCTATCAACTCTGGTACACCTTTCTTTGGAGTCAGGCCTGGAGAAGAAACTTGCTCCAAGTCCACAGAAAGAGGCTCTCTCCCCCCACAGGTGACCAAATCTTGGGTCTTAGAAACAGAAAAGCGACCCACTTGGTCTGTTGTTGTCGTCACCTGAAAGCGCCCAACTTTAGTTGGCTGCCCAACTTCTGATGGCAACTGTGTGGCAGGAACCGGCTGAGCAAGAACACCATCTGTCACATCCACAGAAGTGCCAATGACAGTCTCCACTGGCTGACTGGAAGTCTGCTTCACCAGAGTACTCTCTGGACTACTGCCAGACAAAGAAGAATCAGAAGAGGTTGTCTCAAAGTGCACAGGCTTAGTTTCTTGAGGTTTCAGCATGTCATCAGTTGCCACAGACACCTGGAAGTGACAGGAACACTCAGTGAGCAAAGAGGTCTCAACTCCTAAACAATGGCAGGCTCTCATTTCACCTTCCCCAGTCAGAAGCATGTCAAAGTGAGAAAGCAATTCATTTCCCTGCAGGAAGGCAAAGCAAGCTACCATCTCAATTTCCTAGACCCATATCTCCCCAAGCTTATCTTTATATAAGGTAGAACAACAACATTTTTCATTTTTTCCAGAGCTAAATCATTCCGCTTTTGACCACCTGTATGCCTTCTTCCTGAAAGAATTAGTGATTGGGAGGTTTCCTTCACAATAAAACATGGAAAATAATAAAGAGTGGAGACCACTGATGTGTTACATCACCAAGCAACTGATGTTCAAGATAAGGTTGACAACAAACAGTCATCACACATGATGCATGTCAAGGCTTAAACGGTCACAAAATGTAAAAATACGTAATCAAGTAAATAAACCACAGTATGATCTCAGGGCACAGACACAGCAACAAGTTATTGAAGATAGGGGAATATGGGATACTACTGCACATCAGCAGCTCCACAGTAAGGGCCCATATGCAGCCTCTATAGTAAATAAAGCGAAAGACATTAAAATCGGAAGGGGGCTACTCCACATCTGTTTTCATTTCCTGCAAGGTAAGAGCTTGCAGCAGGCAATCACCACAGATCAGCAATGCTTGGCAAAGTCCCATCGTTCATGACAAACGGCTTGTGTGTACCTACACACTTAGCCTCGCTTGTGAACTCTACCCTTAAGCTTGATGTGAATTCTGCGCTCTAACACTGGCACTGCCTCTCAGGAAATGGGTTCAGCCTAGTACTGCCCAACCCTAATAGGGAGTTATAGTCCTATATCAATTCCCCCATTTCAGAAGCAATTCCAAAGTAACATCTCTTACCTGAAATCGGCCCATCTTAAGAACTCCAGTCCCTGCAGTGGTGGTCGCAGCACTGCTCTCTGCGCTCTGTGATGCTGAAACAGACCGATCAGGTAGAAGGGAGGAGCAGGTTAAGAAAGAAATGCAATCCCTTTCTCTCTTCCCAGCCCTTATAGGCAAGGATAGAGTCACCCTAGACACTGCCCCCAGCCCAGTACTCATGTTCTTGCTATGGTGCAAGATCACAGGAAGCGTTTCTGCGTTCCATCAGCTTTAGGTAAGACCTTCACTACTGGAGGGCATCCTTTCTTGAATCCAGTGGCTCCCAACTGTGTTGAACTTGAGGCACCCTCCGTGACTTTTTGGAACTCAGCACCATCCCATTTAAGGTCTAATCCCTTACAGCGCTCACCTCCTCATACCCTGTGGCACCCTTAAAAGAATTTCATGGCGTGGGAGGGTGGGCAGTGCACTCCTGAGACGCTGGTATGGTGCAGGGCAGATTAGGCAAGGTTAGGGTGGGTCATTAGACCTCTGAATGAGGCAGCTGTCCCTGCAGGAGGCAGACAGGGGCAACAGTGGCTGCTCATGTCATGTAAAGGAGGCAGGGGTAGAAACCTGCCCTGCCACCATCTCTACCATGGCCTCTTCAGCTGTGACTGCTCCTCTAGGGACTTGAATGTCAATGCTTGGAGCACCATTAACTAAAGTCCCTCCCACCAACTCCACGGGAGCATGGAAGGAGTGAGAGAACGAGCTGGGCTGAGAGAGTATGACCTTGCATCCACCTGCCACCCACAGCAGACTGCACACCTTGAAGCACAGCAGCAGTTGACACAGGAGCTGCTGGGAACAAAAGCTGTGCTTTTTAATTCAACTCCTTCCCCTGTTCCTCCCATTCTTGTGAAGCTGGTGGGAAGGGCTGTGGGGAGGGCTGCCAGGAGACTGGGCCATGGCACCCTTTTAAGGAGGTCGCAACACCACTCAAAACAGTGAGAACTGCTGTTTTAAATCTCCTATTTGACTGAAGCAGAGAAATAAAAAGGGAGTTTTTAGCAGTATTTCAACTAAAAACTGAAATAAAAAAGGTGTAGCTTGCTTAATGTCTGTATTTTTCCCCACCAATTGTTGCATTTATTCTTGATACATTTTCAGATGCTCACTAATCAATTGTGCTGGAAAAAAAATCACTCCACTGAAATTAAATCTTCCTCCAACTACTCATTAGGGTCACAGGCTAAGTCATATTTAATTACTTAACTGCCAAAATGTAGCCCAGCAGCTTGGAGAGCAACATCCAGCTAGTAAGTCTGTGGGGAGGAAGTGGGGAGATGGAGGGAAGAGGCATAAAGGGGGCCCCCAGTGAGGGAGGGAGTGGAGCTGGGGCAGGGCAGGGTGTGGAATGGAGCCATAAGTGGCTCCATCTGGGGGGGCAGCTCCCACTGCTGCACATACCCCCAGGGGAGGCATGGGGGGCACATGCCCCTTGGATTTGTGTGTGGGGTGAGGATGGGCTGCCTCTGCACAGGCTGGGGCTGGTGCTGGGCTCTTCCCAGCAGAGGTCCTGGGCTGGGGCTCCTCTTGGGGCACGTAGCAGCACTGGGAAGGAGTGGGAGGAGGCTACAACAAATTTTGGGGTGGCTGTAGCCCACCCCATAGCCCCCCTTGCAGCACCGCTGCCCGCCCCAAGCACAGCCCCAACCCAGCCCCCTACCACCAGGAAAAGCCTGACACCACCCTGGCCCCAGCCTGCAGTGGCAGTTCACCCTCGCCCCCCACAAAGATCTGGGGGGCACATGCCCATGACTCCCCCAGGGGTGTGTGCAGTGGCGGGAGCTGCCCACCTCCCCGAGGCAAGTTGCTCACAGCTCCATCCTGTGCCCCACCCCACCCAGGCAGTGCCTGTCCCTACCCCAACCCCACTCCCTCCCTCACCGTGGGGGTATCAATCTGTCCCCCCCACCCCAGATTTACCAGCTGGATGCTGCTCTCCAAGCTGGGCTGCACTCCTGGCTGTATGCATACTGTGGCTGCACCCATGATGCATGCAGTATTTATCATCAACATTATTGGCCACTTCAGCTAAAAAAAAAGCCAACTGCCAATAATGTCAATTTTCCTTTCATCTGTGCCAATATGAAACGGACCTATATACCAGTGCACCTCACCTGATCTTGCAATGATCTTTGTTATGCAGTGCTTGAGACCACACTTTTTTCAGTATGTTTATCCTACTCATTATGTTTGCCTCAGATGCATATTTCCAGGTTTAACGATTCCATCTCGCTGGCAGGGTCACCAAGGCAGTGGTGCACCCTAGAGCAAGAAAAGTCGGGCAAATGAGACAGCATAAGTGTAAATTCTGCTTAGCTGAATTAGTGCTCTGCTAAGCAGAATTTACACCTATGCCATCTCATTTGGCCAACGTCTCTCACTCTAAGGTGCACCACTGCCTTGGTGACCCTGCCAGCAAAATGGAATCGTTAAACCTGGAAATATGCATCTGGGGCAAACATGAGTAGAATAATTTTTTATATATGCGCATGCACCCCCCCCCCCAATAGATAGATAAAATCTATACATACACATAAATCTACAAATCTCTCTCCCTCTCCCTCCATATGATTTATACTTATGTATTTATAGATATATATATTTATAGTTTTATATTTAATCTCCACTACCAAGGTGTTAAGCAGCATGAAAGCTGGAGCCAGTTTATTAATGCAAAAAGATTCAAAGGTTAAACGAAGCAAATTTCAGGACTACTGTTTTTGTTCAGTACAGTAGTCTCATTTTCTGTCTTCAGGGCTGGCAACTTGCAATCCCCTCCCACCACACCATGTTCTGTTAGATCAGCATAATTACCATGAAAGATTACTTGAAGCATGAAGCAACAACATAGCTTTACATCTGTCTTTACAGCTAAAAATCCCATTAAAGGCAGCTACGGCTGAAGGAAGCGTAGAGCCAGGACAACATTCCAGCCATGCAACTAAAAGCTGCCCAAGAGTATGATAAAAGTTTTAAATTCATTGTATTAAAGATTTCAACTGACCTAAAATTTAAAAGTTCAACATAGATGGGGCAAAGTCATTGAGCACTACTAGAGAATTATTTCATTATTAATAAAGCTAACAGTGTTACGACCCTCACTTGTGGAAAGAGTAACTGAGGTTCTTTAAAACTAGACAAGAGAACCTGCAACAGATACTTCAACACTCCTGCAAGTCCATACCTTATAGACTTAGCTAGCCAGGTACATCAACTATTTTTGTAGAGACATGGATATTAAGGCTGTGCGAAATTGCCAAGTGTTTAGTTTTGAAGCTGTTTTGATGCATTTCAAGCTCGAAACAGCAAAATCAAAATGAAACAAGAAGCACTGAAACGGCTTTGAAATGAAATGAAGGTGCTCAAAACGCTTTGAGTTTCAAAACAGCCAGGTGGTAGGAGGCAGGGGAGAGCCAGGGTTGTGCTCCGAGCAGCTCCACACCCCACATAGCTCAGCCTGGTGGCGAACGCAGCCTTGGCTCCCCATGCCTCCTGCCGCCAGGCTGCACTCCAATTGGCTCTGCCAGCCCCATGGAGCTCAGCCCAGTGGAGGGAGGAAGAGCACAGCCCCAGCTCTGGCCACCTCCCACCACCAGGCTGAGCACCATAGGGCTGCAGAGCTGCTCAGAGCACAGCCTGGAGGCGGGAGGTGGGCAGAGCCGGGGCCACGCTCTGTCTCTTGCTGCCGGACTGAGCTCCATGAAGTTCAACACTGGACACGGGCAGCACCCAGCACTGGTCCCCAGTGGCAACCTCATGTCATCTAGTGCAGACCCGGGGGCCCTGCACCCCCATGAGTCCAGCACAGCCCTGCAGCCCTCCTGGGGGTGCGAGCCCCTGGATCTGCGTGTCAGATGACAGAAGGCTGCTGCTGCTGGCAAATTTTGCATTAAAAAACTTTGGGGTGCAGTTTGAGAAACCCCTACATCTAAATCTCCTTGAAACCTGGCAGGCTTCATGCCGTCATAAGGGGTTACCATCCCTGTAATTTGCATCTGGATCAGGCAACCAATGACAACGTTTTATGCATTTTCATGATTCTTCACTATACCTTATGGGCGAAATGTCAAAGTCAAAACAGCAAAACAGTTTTGATGAAACAAAACAGGACAGTGCTTTAAAATGATTAAACGAAACACTGTCCCTTAGTAACAGCAAAACACATGTTGAAGCAAAATGATGGTGTTTCGCACAGCCCTAATGGACATACCTGACACTTCCTAGAACCATTACAGGATTGTACAAATAGCAGATGGATAGATTCAGGATTTGAAAATCCAACATCTGCTCTGAATAGTCAGGAAGCAAATCTTTTCTCCAAGTATTGTTTTAATCAGGCTTACACTCTCTGTTTAGGGAAAAAAAAAAAAAAGAGGAGAAATAACCTGGTTCTGTTGAAAAAGGAGAGAGCGCCTCTTTTTGCAGTACACAAAGATCATGACAAGGAATGTAATCTTTACTCTTGTCGAGTAATTAGCATGCACAGAAGATTAAAACAATCACTCCAAGTTCTGAAATTATACTTTAGTGAGAAATGTATGATGATTCAAGTAAACAAATATAAAAATTTAACATTAACAGTTTTAAAACCTGTATGAGCTAAACTCATCAGTAAATCCCTTGCCTCCACCTGCCATACTACAAAATGGCCACCTACTGTATCAAAACCAGTACCTTTCCTGGGGGAAGAGAGGAAGTAACCCTGCAATGTTAGGTTTTGACATTTAAACATGCCCAGCCACTCCATTCACTTTCCTCCAAAGAAATAAGGTGGGAAGCACCAGAACAAGAGGATTCTTACCATCTTTTAGGGGCTGTGTAGGTGCAGATGCTGCTACAACGGTTACTGGAGCGGTAACTGCTGGTACAGGCTATGAACACAAGAAAAAATCTTTTAGCTGTCCTTTGGATATTGCAAGATGCTTTAGGCAGATTGTGGTAAGGATCAATGTTTTTCTCAATTCCTTCAGGACAACTGCAGGCAAAAGTAACAGGTGATCTCAGTGAATCTCTTGCACAACCAATTCTATCTGGTGGCCAGTAGAACTCTTCTTTCTGTGCACAGCGAAGTTTTACTTGTTATAGAAACACCATTTACCTGAATATGGAACCTCCTTCTCAGCAGATCACAGCACCAAATTGAATTTCACCCCCTCCATCCCCCTATTATCTATACAGCACTGATTAGGATCTCTTGAGTCTTCCTACTCAATTTTAAGTATGCAGAGGTGTATTAAAAAAAAAAAAAAAAAAAAATTTAGCTTTCCTGTCCCTGACCCTCCAGCCACAATACACTTTCAGACTAGGTATTACAATTTCCTAGTGCCTTTGTAGAAAGGGTAGTTTCTTTCCTCTTCCATATAAGCTAAGGTACACATTCTGCATATACTTATCAGTTCCAGTTGCCTCAGTATCAGAGGCTCATAGGTCAATCTTTATTCCAAGTCTTCTGCATTGCTGCATCCTCAAAGCCTCTGGAACAGGTTTAGTATTTTTGTTTTAAATGGGGTATCTTTACCAGAGTAGAACACTTTTCAAAAGCCTCCAGGAGTCACTGTGGACAAGCCACGCAGTATTTTCTCCTGCATGCTATTTACTAGCTTCTGAAACTTCAAAGTATTTTTATTTTGAAAGCAAAGAGTGACAGCAATAAGCACCCCGAAAAACTGACCCTGTAATGACAATTTAAGAGAGCATAGATCTGATCATTTTAAGACTACTAAACACCAAACACTGAAGATACTTACACAGGCAGGAGCAGATGTTACTGGGACAGTCTCTGGACTGAGGGTTCTTCTTAGCTGAGCATCCAGGTCTTCCAGTGGCTGCTGGGACTGAAGTAAAAACAGCAACAGTTACCAGATGCCCAATGTCCCAACCACAGAGTAGAGGTAGTATAAACAGACCGTAAAGTTACAATACCTCCACTACCTTTGTTTCCTAGCTGTTTTGTAGTATATATTTACTGTATACAAGTGGCATATTAAGCTATACAGAGAAACCAGAAACAGGAAGGAGCAATTCACTGGTAATGCTATTTCTCTGAACATTCTTAATGGACTCAGTCCAAACAGCCTCCCAAGCTTTCCAGTTTTAGTCCTTAAAGACAGTGCAGTGGTGTAAGTAGGGTGGGGTGACAGGAGCAACCACCTCAGGCACCAATTTTAGGTTCAGATGAATCTGAATGCGGTGTGGGGGCGAGGGTGGCAGCACAGAAAAGACTGCTTTTGCCACAGCCATGCAATTGTGACCAGTGGCAGCAGCAACCAGAAACTGATGCTGCCTGTGCCTGCTGCTTTCTTAGGCTGATGGGGTACTGACAATAGTTTATAGACTGGACCAGCACCCCTACTTCAGCAAAGGCTCTTCAGTGGAGTCAACTACAGAATTACAGAAACAAGCAAGTAAAAAAAGGGTGCTAGAAGGGTAGTAAAACCATTTCAGAAGTAGGTTCCTCTTCAAATTGATGCAAAAAAGGTGAAAAATTCATTCAAAAGTTTCCACAAAGAATCAGAGTTACAAATCTATCCATTTCAGTCTTTCTAGAGGTACCATTCTGGTCAGGAGTGCAAGCAGCTCAAAGTAAATCCTTCAAGAAAGAGGAACATCTATAATGAAAACAGCAATAAACATTAAGCCAAAGCAAACCATGTAGATGAAAAAGGATTTTGCTTGAAAGAGGGAAATGCCTCCCCAAGAAGGAGTCTTGAGACTTCAAACAACTCAAGGTGGAGCCTTCTAAAATTTAGTCAACTTAAGGAGGACGTGCCAAAAGAAAGATTCCAAGGGCAAGAAGAGGGCTCAGCTCGTTTGTAAATGCAAGACAAAAAACATTATCAAGAGATTCCCCTTCCTAGAATCTCCAGGATGGGCACAAAGGCTGCGGGGGAAAAAACTGATGCTGTGAGACTTCCACCTTCATGGAACCTCTTAAAAGGTATCACCTGCAAGTTACAGCACCACTATTCTTTTCCACTCTCATATAAACTAGATCATTAAGTCCTGAAACCGATGCTCTAAGCCAAGGTCACTGCTACAAGAGAAAAATGACCTTCATAGGTACTCAGTGGCTCAAAGGGCATCTTCATCAGCTTTGTCAGTATCATATTAATCTCACATAAAAACCAGGGAATTCAAAAAAAGACACTGATTCCTTACAAACCTGATGACAAAACCCTGTGGAGATTTACTTATATTTGACTTCACTCATGACCAGCCAATAGCTTAGGGGGTTGCTGCAAATTATACTTGATGTGTTAATCACACTTAAAATACTAGTCCAAGCGTTCAAGTAGAATGACACATGCTGCTGAGTGCTCTTGAATCATAGTAAAATTTTGTTGAAGGAAGAGTATCAGGATGTGGACAAATTGGACAGGGTCCAGTAGAGGGCAACAACAATGGTGAGAGGACTTGGGGACATTACTTATGAGTTGAGGCTGAGGGAACTGGGCTTTAGTCTAGAGAAGAGAAGACAGAGGGGATTTAATAGCAGCCTTCAGCTACCTGAAGGGGGGTTCGAAAGAGGTTGAAACTAGACTGCTCTCAGTGGTGGCAGATGACAGAACAAGGAGCAATGGTCTCAAGTTGCAGCAAGGGAAGTTTAGGTTAGATATTAGGAAGAATTTTCTCACTAGGAGGGTAGTAAAGCACTGGAACAGGTAACCCACAGAGGTGGTAGAAGCTCCATCCTTGGAGGTTTTTAAGACCCAACTAGACAAAGCCTCGACTGGGATGATCCAGATGGGGATGGTCCTGCCTTGAGCAGCAGGTTAGACTAGATGACCTCCTGAGGTCCCTTCCAACCCTCATTTTCTATGATTCTATAATGCAAGACTGCTCCACTGCAATAATACGAATATGGCAGTCCCAAGCCTGGGACCCATAAGACTGAGTCTCTGCCTCAGGATTGCACAAAAAAGTTTCCCACTGGCTCAGGTGGGTCCCTGCACCTAGACAAGAATGCAGGGGAGCAGGGAGGGGCTACGGGGAATTCTCTCAAAACTGATTTTTCAGGTCTTAGCCCTGGGACTGCACTGGAGTCTTGAACTGGCTCCTGTATCATCCCAGGACTGAGACCCCAAAATCATCCAATTTTCAGGTCTCAGCCCTGGGACTCCACAGAAGCCAACTCAACACTCCAGTGCAGTACTAAGATCTGTGTTTCTATATTTAGACTGTAGCAAACATTAGCATATGACTGCTCAGCAAACTAAAAGTCATACTAAATGCTTAATACAAATCTAATATAACTAAGTGTAACATGCAACAAGGCCCTTATACACATAAGACTACTTAGTATAACGGTATAGCATAAGGCCTTAGTAACGCCTTTTCTAAAATACTGTGTACAAGTGTAGTTATCCAAGTTCAAGAACAAAAAGTTAGAGAAAGATTACTTGAAATGCCAGGGGAATGGAGAGCCTCTTAGGACTAGAAGAGGTTGGCTTGTTTAGCCTAGCAAAACAAAAGCCGAGAGGGAATGGCTGCTCTCTCTAGCTGCACTGTTGCACACATCACAGAGGGAGGAAGCTAAAAAATGTCAAATATATAAGAGAGAGATCGGGAATTAGAAGGTTCCTAACCAAAAGAAGTGGATTTCCACACACACACACTTCCCCAACCAGGAAGAGAGGGGCAAGCAACTTAACTAGTTTTAAGGCTGAGTTTGATAAGTGTGTTAACATGCTCTGTAAAGTGGTAACTAACCATAGCAGGGCCTGGTACTTGAACCAAGAGTTTCATCTGAATCTTAAATTATAGCCTTCTGGTTTTAGTAAAACAGATTAAGATACAATCCTGTTTGTACAAGGCAAGAGGAGATCTCTTTGCTCCCCATCATAAAACCACCTTTATCATCAGACATTCTAGTAGCCGTTTTGAAAGGCCAGAGGACTCAGACCAATAAGAAGGCTACACGTTACTATCCTAGCTATACCCAGGAGTAGGAAAGTATCTAATATTAAGATTGAAAAAAAGAAAAAAAAAAAACTTGTAGTTTAATCGTTACTTTTCCCTATGACCACTCATATTGTGGAATTGAATGGCTTCAGTTAGAAAAATCAAATCTTTCACATCACACTGAAGTAACTAGCATAATCCTTGCTGCTAGTGAGCCATAAGCACCTCTGCAGACTTGAAAAAAGGGACCACAATGAGTCAAAAAAGGCCTTCTGAGTACAACTTTCCCCAGCAGAAGTCTGACGCTTTCAGTTCTTCTGCATATCTAGTTGGGTGGGGAGAGCATAATACTAAGGCTCTAAAAGTTACAGTCAAAATGGCTATAAAAAAAAAAAAAAAAAAGAGGGGGGTTGCATCTTTTTAAAAAAGGAGAAAATAGTTTCATGTCTAACAAATATGGGGGAAAGGATTTTTAGATAAGGACTCCAGAACAACTCACCTTTCGGACAAAAAAACATGAAAATTTTCATCCCTAAAAAAGGTTAATACTTTTAGAAAAGTTTTAATAATAAATGTAAAGGTTTATCTATAAAAGGGTAATTTTGCAGGTCTGAGAGGCATTAACAGATGCCTACTTGAATCCATATTTCCTCGACAAGTTTAAATCTCAAAATTGGGTTACATCTGCAGGCAAAGTACACTTGAACAGCAGCTTCAAAAGAGAAATGGAGCTTGCATTTCTTCACAAAATAACTGTCTGACACTAGAGTTGTTGCTTATTACAGCCATGTGCATACACTCCGTTTCTCCTGGGAGAGTTCCTGCTCTCCCAGGAAGAGCCACAAGTGTACAGACGTCCAGGATTTTTCTCCCAGAGCAAAAATGGCAACTCCAAAGACAAAAATAGCCCAGGAAAAACGAGGATCAAGTCACTCCCAGGAGAAAGTGTACGTATGCATTTCCTTCTGAGAGAGGCCACAGCAGTCTTCTAGCATCCCAGAATGCTTTGCTCCCTGGGGTTGGGGCATAGGAGCCAGTGTCATTCACTAGACTCTGATGCTTCAGCTGAGCAGGGAACAACACATCCTCTTGACAATCCCATATTGTGCTACAGAGAAACACAGGTTGACCCTGAGCAGTCTGGGTCAGGTAAATCGGGGCTTCCATATGCATTGCTGCCCTCTGACTCTACCTAGACAGACTGAGGGAATCTGCAGAGCACACCAAAATGTGCGCACAGGGGCTGTCCAGCATCAGCACAGCAAACTCTCTGCTCTTCAGTGGCTCAGCCTTCTCATGTCTGTTCAGGCATCTCAGGGTAAGGAACAAAAAAAGCCAGGGGAAATTCTTCCAGATCATTTGAACATGTGTACACAGCACAAGTCTCCATCTTCATAGCTTCATATCTAGAAAATATTCTATTTTATTGCCGGTCTTTACTGCTTGTAAACGTACTCAAGAGTTGCACAACCTATTGTATGAAGTGCCCCTCAACTTTAACAAGAGAGGTGACAACAGTCACCAAGGTGTGCGTCTTTAAGGCAGTAAGCCAAACTCAAGTTAACAAGACAAAAAAAGAATTTCTCAGCTATCCATGTGGCAAACGTTCACTCAATGCATATCTCAAGTCTGCTTGAACAACAGCCCTTAAAATCAGCACTGGATGTTTTAAAGAGCTGTGATAAAAACTAGTACAAACTAACACTGAAATCTCTGGCAATGCTTATGAAAACCCATGGGGTTTTCTGAAAATGTGAAACTAGGTAGCGATTTTGCATTTGCAGCGTAAAGTTTTGTACTGCGATATTGAGTCTTCCCTCCAGAGTTATAATTTTGCTACTAGATCCTACTATCAGCTAGGATGCCCACTTCAGCAGCATTATGTTTAAACGCCTCCTTTCATTTACTTAAAATGCACTTAGTGAATTAATTGTATTTGGCAAAAGAGTGCGTGTCCCTGGAAGACAAACAAAGAAAACAAAAAAAAACTGTTTTTTGCTTTAGCTAGCTTCACTGACTTGGGCTTAAGGCCATTTCAGAAGTTGTCGCCTGGATTCAAAAAGGTTTTGCACTTACATGATAGAATGCACAATGAAAGCGTCTTACAGAAATATATTCTATTTTGATTTGCTGGACTCTACAGAAGTTTTAACTGGCAACAGAAACTCAGAAAGGCAATGCTTAATGTACTTGCAAATATACTGTTGTGAAGACATAGTTCAAAACATAGCTGTGCGACAAACTAGCATCTATCCTAAAGCTCTCCAAAAAAAATCCCGGTGCAAACTTCTGTGCAGACACTGGTTTCTAATTTAAGAGCTCTCTCAAAACAAAAAATGGCAAAAGTTAAGCTCGATTCACTGGTCCTACAGCTCAAATTAAAGTCTGTTATCCCAAAGGTGAGCCTTTCCAACCTTCTGGTCCATGCTGCAATTATACAAAGGGGTTATACAGCTGAAAGAGGAGAAAGTGAAGGCCAAGACCATGCAATGAAGTGTTTAATTGGAACATGCTCTTTGAAAGATAGAAAGTCTGCCAAGTTGTATAGCACCTGAGTTAGTGAAGGTCCTGGAAAGGGTGGCAGCGGCTCACTGGATGGAGTGCCAGCTGGAAGTTCAGGACCTACTGGTAGCACCTATGGATAATGAACAGGAAACGCGAGTCCGTCAGACATGGAAACAGAAGGATCAGACAGCATGTTACAATATGTCATATCACCCTGAAAAGGTTCCCCTCTGGAGACTTCCTAGGAAGAAAGCAAGGATTTTAAAGGTAACATTTGCTGCAACTAGGATACTTACTGGCTTTTTTACTTTGAGGTGCCACAGGGAAACAAAAAGCCTATCACAATTCAATTTAAATCAGTTACTTGAGTTATGAACCAGAACCTTAACACCTTTATGGAAGGTTCACGAGAAGTGTTACTATAATTCCTAATAGAAAGGCAGATGAACTTTAAGCAAAGCCACCCAGAAAGGGATCAAACTGGACCCAGTTTCCTTGTGACACCTCTATATCCAGATTCCACTGCTGTTTAATAGTGGCAGAATACATGCAATGTAGCAAACCGCTCCAAGCAATTCTTACAGAAAGAAAACAGGCATTTCTAATGCATGAGGAAGTTTTCACCCATACAGATACATTATTTGTTACCTCCCTGAATCATTTTTTTTAACCCATCACCTTCATGAACCTGCAGTCACTGATAGCCCAGGCAGATGACTGGGACATGCACCTTGGTAAAGGGAAATCTAGCCAGGTTATATGGAAAGGGTTAGAGAGACTGAGAAAAGGTAGAATGAGGCACCTAAGCCTCATAGCAGAGTCCGGCAGCACATTCCAGTCAGTTCTTAATCCCTCCCACTTCTGGAACAACTAAAATAACTGAATTGCCTTGTATGGATTTTTAACTCTTTCCCCATCTTATGTCCAACCCTCAAGGGCACAACTGGCAGACTTCAGAATGCAGGTACAATAGCTTTGGGACACTGGCTACTAGCCTTCTCTGTTGCAGGCCAGCAAACAAAAAAAATGGAGAGTCTCTTGTCGCATCACAGTTTCTTCAGTCTATCTGCCAGAAGTCTATAAGGCAGAACGTCATTCATACAAATAAGCGAACCCCAAATTCTCTTACACTTCAAACTGAGAGATAAGGCATTAAAAGCCCCTGCAAAGTACATACTGATTATGTTAGATACTAATGCCTTAAACTACACTGAATGCTTTGAAGGCACGCTCCTGTTGCTCTCCCCAAAGCTCAAATAGGAATGTGAAGATTTAACTTCAAAACACATTAAATAGTTCTAGGCAAGCTTCGCTAACCTAAAATTAAACTTAAAAATAAGTAAACAATTTACAGGTAAAGAAATTTACAAAGAAGTTTTCCACAACAAAATATTACATATCATTCAGATGCAAATAAAATTAAACACAAACATTTGAAATTATAGCTACAGATCACAGCCACATCACCACATTACCAGTTCTCATCTTCTGTTACTTTACTTTCAGATATTAGGCTCTTTCAACTTAGTCTGATTTTTCTGCTTTTATGTTCCTCTCCCCAAACACTTACATGTGCAACATTCTTGTAAAACTTTTTAATCTGTTTCACAGCAGTTATTTCTCGTGTTTTAATGCCACCTAGTACCATGAGGACCTGGTCCCAATTGCCACCATAAGACAAATGAAGCGAGTACAGGTACTTATGGTTATTTAACATCAGTCACCTACCAGCTTAGCAAAGTTTCTGCTTGCAGTTTAAGACTCATCCATAACTGCAGCCTTAACTGGAGATGGATACCTGTCATGGTCCAAAGTTCCACAAAAAGCTTGGAAGCCAAACAACTACAGCAACAACCTGTTGCCATTCAACCTCTTCATGAACAGTCTCTCAAGTTACTATATCCACCTTTCACCTATGTTTAATTTTTTCTCCAAGGCTGATTTACTTCCCTGTTACCAGGCTCCAAGATGGAGCTTGGAAGATCAGTAAAAACCACAGGTCTACCCAAGACAGAAGTCCTTGGAAACACCCATACATTATATTAAATCCTCAAAGATGCAAATCTAAGACAGGGAGCAGGAATACAAAATCTGGATGAAAAAAGATTGTAAGAGGGAGCAAAAAGACTGCAACTTCAACGGAGGTCAGGGAAACCTGCAGATCTCAGGAACTCTTGACACTGGCAGATGGAAATGAAGTAGTGGAAATCTTTAAAGCAGTCTACTTGTGTCTAGAAGTCCAGCTGCCTGTCCTGATCCTACTAAATGATTGTTTAATGATGGTGCCTCCTCATTATATCATAAAATGGAATTCATTTCATGGCCTGTATTAAGTTCCTTGGCTCCTTCTCTAGTCTTATATTTGCTTGAGACCAAGATAAAAAAAAGTGCCTTCACCATATGGAGAGATGCCACATTTCCCACCTGTACCTGAGGGAAAAAAGCTGTCCTGGACTCTCCCTAGTAAGGTGCAAGTACAAATATTCTGCCCCCTACCTCCTCCATGGACGGATGTTGCAGACTGTCAAGTGTTCTCTACACAAAAGGGTCTCAAAATTTGGTTATTCAGATCTACGCATGTGGAAGATGGAAAAACTGACCTCAAAACATACATGATGTTAGGATCTTGGGAGGATACAATGCCACACCTAAAGACTAGGTTTATAACAGAAGGCAGGGCTCATCTATGGAGAAGCGTCAGTCTCCCTATACATTATGCCTGACTACCAAAATAGAGAATGGAATAAGACTGCTACTTTAAAGATTTCCAAAGTCAAATAGATTTGAAAACACCCATCTGCTGGTTTTTTTGTTTCCTAATAAACCTGTTTATTTATTCCTCCTCCAAAACTAGCCTATTTAGTCTTACTGAGATATAATATAGAGTTTGATATTTGCTTCCATAGGAAAAGATTTAAATGCAATACGGTAAACAGAAGATTCTCTCCTTCATACATCATAACTGAAATAAAACAAAGAAATGCACAGACTGGCCACATTTGTTTTGATTTCAGGTCTTGCTACAAAAGAAAAGTCTTCTTTGAAAGACTGCTGAGGTACGCTAGAAGCTGTTTACAAAACTGCTGCATTGCTTACCGGTACCCTGCTAAGAGGTGGTTTTGAGGGAGGAGTCCCTGGTTTCACTGGTGCTGCTGCAATGCTGCCTTGTGCCGAAACATAGCTGACTGGGGTTCCCACTTGCCCAGGTGTGGCTACTGGTGTCATTGCCACTAAACCAGTTGGTCCAAGGGGCAAACTCGTAGGTGGTAGAGAAGTGCTGATGGATGTCATGGGCTTAGTTGGTGCAACAGCTGTGGTTGGTATGCCAGGGATGAGCGGAGTCTCCATTACCAGTGATGACTCTAGAGATACTGATGGATGAGTTGCTCCAATATTGCCATGTTCACTGAAGAGAGATCGTAGCTTTTCTTCCAGGGTCTTTATGTCATCAATACCAGGTGCTTTAGGCTGAGTGTCAACATCTGCCTCAAGACAGTGAGTATGAGGCTGATTGGGTAGTAGAGCTGGTTGAGGCTGACTGTGTATCAAAGTCTGCTGTACTGCAGGTAGGTTTGCAACTGGCTGTGGGAGGATGCCAGGTAAAGGAACTTGAGGCAACACAGGTGTCGAGACTGCACCTACTGCTTGGGGTAAAACAGGTGTTGATACAAGTGCCGATGGGATGAGTAAAGGATGTGCCACTGCTGGCTGAGTGATGGAACTGGACATACTTGACACTACTGCTGAGGACAGTGGTACAGAGATAGGAAGGGACAGCCCAGATGCACTGCAGAGCTGTGGCTTATCTACTAGTTGTGTACTCTCAGGCTGTGGTTGTGGCGCACTAACAACAACCGTTTCTGCCTGGCTGAGGGTACAGCTACTGCTACTCAGCTGAGAAGGCTGTGAAACCACATTCTGAACTACAGCTGGGATAGACATTTGTGGAGCTGCTGGAGCTGCAGGACTACTACCAATCTGTTGAACAGACAGAGATGTTGCAGGTGGGGGTACAGCACCTGGCAGACCAACAAGGGCAGACCCTCCAGAAATCTGCTGCGTTTGTGCTAAGGAAGCAGGCATGCTGACGCTAGGGATAATTTCTCCAGTCAGTTGGGTAGTCTGTGAAGTGGTAGCTACTGAAAAAGAAGCAGGTGCACTAATGCTGGAAGTCACTCCAGCTATTTGCTGCCCAGCCTGCGATGCTGGAGGTGGAGGACTAGAATCAGATAGACCTGTGCTCGGTGCCACTCCAGAGGTCATTTGTTCTGCGATCAATGTAACAGACTGAGTTACTGGAAGAGAAATGCCAGTGGTCGAAGGGACAGATGCCGAAGGAGTCACCGATGAAGGCTGTGGGCCTCCAGCCATGCTAGTAATTGCAGGTGGAAATGGTGGTACAGTTTGGTTAAAAACTGGAGGAGCTGTGCTCGGTCCTTCAGTTATTTGACCATGTCTGATCTCAGAAAAGGCTTGTTGCAGGCTGAGTGATGATGCAGAGTGAGAGAGGTTCATCCCAGGACCATGGGATAGAGAGGCAGCAACTGGAAGAAAGAGACAGAGAGAGAGGTTAGTTCACCTAAATTAGTTTTCTAAAGTATGTCTCATCTCCCACTACTGAATTACGTATGGCATGATAAAGATGATTTATTTATTTTTTTAAAGAAAAGACTTAGGACTACAAAACCAGAGTATGTATTGTAAATTAGGATTAAGGCACCCTAAGAACCCTGTGAAAGCCTAGCATATCAAAAAATTAGGAAACATCTTGGGCTTTTGTAGGGGAAGAAGGGGAGCGGGTAGAAAGAAATCATGGATAGCACTGTCCAAAACGCTTATTTTTAACTGGAACAGTCAGGTCTTTATACTTCAGTTTTTATTCTGTTTTTAGGAACTGGCCACTTGAATTGAGTCTCACTAATTGAACATATGAATGAATATTTAGCCACCAAAATGAGAGCCCAGGCTAACTTACCCACATCTGGAATTTCCTTTCCTATGGGAACACCAGAGGTGAAAAACGTCTGTTCTTTTAACCGACTCTCTGGGACAGGACTGACAATAAATCGTCTTCCAGCAGAATGGACAACTTGGGTGAAGGAGCTAGGGGGAACACCTAAATAAAAGAAGTTCAGTAATTAAACATGCACCATATCTTGCTTGCTACAACATGTCCCACCATGAAGGCTATGCACTCCACATGTGCTTTCATTCATCAGTAGACAGAAACCATGACTGGTAGACTATTGAAAAAGCATTATAAAGTTTACCTATTCTTTGGGGCACAGAAGGCTGTTTGAACTCCCCCTCCAATTTCTGCAAAGACAAAAAAACATTAAAGTTTTAAGTGGTTGCACTTCACAGCAAAAGCAGAAGGTATTTAAGAATATTGTCTTGATAAAATGTATACAATACCATAAATCCAACTACAGTAACCAGTTAGTGAAGATGTACCTAGTTAACAAGCACAATTCCTTCATTAGCGTGTTTTATATCCTCCTCTCACATTATTGTTTAGCAGATCCCAAAGTTAACATTCATTTTTCTGATGAATATAATTTTATCAGAATTCTGTTCTGATAAGAAGTTCATCAAAACATTCCAGGGAAGCGTGGCAAATTTCAAAGTTACACAAAAGTTTATATAAACATTCCATATTCCAGGAGGATTTCAAAACCTGCACAGCTTCCTGCCTACTTGCCTACCCAGCTTTTTGGCAGTCTAGTGGGTAGACTACCTTGAAAGCTTCTAGCTCATCATCTAGCAGGATGCTGGGGACGCCTTAGAAAAAAAAAAAAAAAAGGTCAGAAAGGTAGAGTCTCAAAGTTTTCTAAATGAAGTTCTCTATTCAGTTTTATTTTTGTTTTGTTTTTTAATTTTGGAATTTCCTACAGAATGGGAATTCCAGTTTCTGGGCATCTGTACTCACACTCAAAGCAGAGGACATAAGGAGTATAGCCAATTCATCCACTTACCTGCGTTCCTGGGTAGAAGCCGTCATCTTTTGCCTGTGCACTTTCCAATCCCTGGTCACCTTCTAGCTCCACACCAACATCCTCACTAAGCATTTCATCCGCTTTCTCAATGATCTCTCGCACTTGCTCTACAAATGAATCTCTCTCTGTCGCTAGGATAAATTCATTCTGCACCTGTAGATAAAACAAGACCCGGTGACTTATAAATAAAAATAGGTAGGAGGCGCTAATAAATCCCAAAACCATGGGTCACAAGCCATTCAAATACCCATACTTATCTTTCAATTACTCCTATATGCCTCTCCCCTCCTCACAAAACGCACCACTTATCTAGCTAACTGGATGCTTCCGCTTTAATGGCAAATTATGCAGAAAGGGATTGTCTTTTTCTAGCACCCACAAGAATAGCAAGGTTTGCTCTGAGTTGACCCTCCATTATTTGCACTGGACTATCACTCAAAGAGGGAAGTGGCACAAAGGCTAAGCAAACAAGTATCTATGTCCTTTTTTGCTCCATAAATGCCCAAAATTTGTGACCACAACAAAAGGTGGTAGTAATCTGTGCTGCTATTTAGCAGTGGGGTCTGTTTGCTTTGTGGTGTGAGAGCCAGGGTAGCCCATTGTCTTCAGCTGCCCCAGGCAGGTGCTTCGGGTGTTTGAGGGGGCCCAATCCTGTGCACCCAAGGAACTGCTGAGCAGGACTGGGTCCCCTCCCCAGCCCTAAGAATGCCTGCCTGGCTTTCCCCAGTTAGAGATGTGCCCTGGGGAATGTAGAGGTAGGTGTCACAGAGTTTATACCAAGATTCCCAAAGATGCGTCTCTAAGCAAGGAAAGTCCAGGTTCTCTGCTTGTGGAGATGTGTCCCAGGATTCCCCAGGGCACATCTCTAAGACTGGAAAGCCAGGCAGGCCCTACCAGGGCTTGATCCCATGCAAGGATTTCCAGGGAATGCAGGACTGGGCCCCTCAAACTCCAGAAGAACATAATACCCACTGTTCCACAAAATCAGCAGGTGGGGAAGTAGGTAACAAATGTTTCACCCACTGAAACAGATTAGCTCTGCTAGCATCCTGGAACAGCTGATCTACTTCATTTCTAGCCCAAGTCTCATTTATCCAAAGAAGTTGGCATCTCAGGTTAATTTCTTGGGGCAGTCTGTTAAACTGAAAGCTGGCAGCTCAACTAGTTCCTCTTGCAGCTTCTTACATTAAGAATTAGATACATATTTTAAAAAAGCATCTAAAATGCTTAATTACCAGTTAAAGACACCAAGAATTAATCCCAAGGAAGGAGATGGGAGGAGGGAGGGAAATGGGGCACTGATGGACAGGACACTACGAAGTTCTCACTCCACCCTCATCACCATATCATCCAGTCCTTACCAAGTACCATGTTGGGCAATAAGACTGTCACATGCTTATTCTCTCTACAGGGAAAACATGTGCAGTACAGTTAAGGGTTTTGTTGGGGGAGTGATTTTATAAATATCCATCTGCTTATATATAGTGAATATGGAAGATACAGACAATAGTTAACTAAATCACAAATGCATTCTATGGTTTGGTTGGGATGCCCCTTTTACATGGTTTGCATGACTACTTTGAAGTGTTATATATACTGTTGGTGTTTTCTTGAGGTACTACCCCTATTAATGAACAACATGTACTAAAAGTATTTGATAAAAGTTATGTCAATGCATATTTCACATGGTGAGTGAGCAAGAGAGCAAGGTTCTTTAACCTATGCCAATACTAATTTTAAACAGTTAAGGCATATATATATTTGTCCAAATGAGGACTCAGTAGCTGGCAGATAATCTACTTGTGCCCGGAGTCCTGTTCACAAACTCAGTTTAAGAAGTGGTATTTCAACTGTATATAGACTACCCTAGGCCAAGCCACTAATAACGAGCAGTTAAGGTACCTCTGCCATTGATGATAATGCACAAAGTAGATAAAAGCCATATAGCATTCATACCTGTGGTATGAAAGAGAGTGAAACTTCCCCCAGTAACAGAAAAATAAATACATATGGAAGAAATGGAGGCTGCAGCTTATGTCAGCTCACAAGACAACATAGTAAGATCTGAGACCTCAAAGTATGTAAGAACTGAAGTAAATTCAGAGGAGGAAAGAAGTTCTCAAACAGAAGCTGACCCAAATCTTTAGAAGAATATAACAACGTGTTAACTTTGGACTTATTATCTACTATGGAGGTCACAAGAGATACAAATTTGCTTGTGGTATTAGTAAAACTAGTGGAACAGGAAACAAAAGAGTGTAACAGAGAGAAACCATGACCATGTCAGCAGTTCAGGAAGGCAGGTCCAAAAAACTGTTTTTGCATTACTAATATGGTTAACAACAAGGTTCAATTCCTCATTTACACCCGAATTACGACTTACCATAATTGATGCTATTTCCTCAGGGTTGTCACCATCTAAGTCAAATTTGAAAGTAACCATTTTCCGATTGTGTGTCTCTAGCTGGCACTCCACCACTCGATCACCTTTGTTTGAAACCTAGAAGAAAAGAAGTATGCTTTCCACCTTGAACTGCAGAAGACACTACAACCTCCCTGGTTTTTAAAAGATAAAAAGGATCTCTACCTCCTACAGTTCTTTTATTAACTTTCTAACCTGCTACCAGGTGCACTGAATGCCAAAACTCATAGGGAACTCTAAACCACACCAATCTGAATGAATGCTGTATTTCTAGCGCCTTTCTATGGAAGGCCGATTTTAACCCTTACAGCTTATACGGAAGGAAGAAAAGAAAAAAAGAGTCTACCCTCAACATTTTAGAGAAAAATATACTGGTAACACAATAAGCATTGTGAGACTTCTTAAACTCCAGACTTAAAATTAACCCATTTCTAACCTAAGAGCAAGGCTTGCAAAGCAAATATTCGGAAGCAGCTTCTAGCATAACTTCCTAATTCAATATTCTAATATACTTAATGCTCCCCTGCACACCTCTCAGTTGATCTCTAGAACAAAGACCTCTAAAACTGAAAGAATGCTTTGTGCCATTAAGCTGTAGGAGAAAAAAAGCTGGGTAAAAGTAACCATTTCAAATAGGAAGCTGATCAGTATTTATGATTAATTAAATCAGAAGGGGATAGGAATAAGCCAACCATCTTTAGCTGACTAGCCAAAGCAGTTTTCAACAATTAAAATGAGTACACTAACTCACATTAAGAATTCTCAATTTTGGCCTAGCAGTCTTCTCATGGCGAGAGCGGCTGCGTACAGACTTCCGATAATGCCGTTTGGTAGTCCGCCCTTCGTGTCTCCCACTAGATGCTGGAACGTTCTCATTGCCATCACTCATGCCTGAAGCTACATCAGAATGGGCACTAAAAAAAATGAAAGCAATAAATTTAATTTTCATTAATATAAAGCTATCTCCCCAGCATTTTGTAACCAACTAATCCCTGCCTCCCCTCACCCCAAGAGATTAGTCATCATCTCAGGATAGTGTTGGTTAGTTGAAGAAAGAGGGGGATGGAGGGAAGGAGAGGAGGGTTAAACCTTATATTAGATGGTCACTTGAGTAACAAGTATTTTACCACACATTAAAAAGGTAATCGTTCATAAAATACATCTTTTGAAGTTAATCAGTTTAAGCGTACTTTCCTGGATGAGGTATCAAGCTCTGTAATATCCAACCCCCAAATTAAACTCTCAGTAATAACAGGACTGAGTAGCACCCTATTGTGTGCAACTACAACAGATTAGGAGAAGAAAGTCTCTGCACAAACTGTGCATTCTCCCCAGGCCCTGCTTAAAAATAATGCTTCTCAGCACTGGAGAAAAGCCTTCAAAGGAAAATAGAAGTTATGTCAATTTCTATTTTCCAAGCTCTTGATAATCAGCTCACGTAAAGAACAGATGCTTAATAACCACCTTAGAAGAAAAAGCCTTCTCTTAGCCAATATCTAAGCATTTGAATTCAACTTAGTTATTTAAAAAAAATCCCTGCTTGCCTGTCCATGGAAGAAGTCAATGGAGTAGTTTGTGCAGGAGGTTGCTGTGTTGGTGGTAGAGACTCTGGAACAGAAGCCTGAGAAACCCCCTGTGAAGAAAGAAAACTTTTCAAGAAACTCAATGAGACTTGTATCCTCACTGCTCTCACTCACATTTCATTTTTTCTCCCTCAAATCAATCCGTGAAGCCAAAAGCACTACCCTTCAAACAATTAAACAACCAGCATCTAGTAGGCTCAAATCTTGGCATCCAACAAAGAGCTCTAAAGCAAATCTCAGTGCCTGGTGAGGTCAGCCATCCTATCTGCTACAAAGTTTGCCATGCAGCCAGTCTTACTAGCAGAATGTGCAACAGGGAAGCCAATGCAGAACAAAGACCATTCAAATCTCTCTCCCAGCAACAACAATGCTGCAGGGAACAGGTATAATGAGAGATTCTCAAGGATTATCAACTGCAGTGTCTTGTATAAGACAAAAAGGATCTAAAGTATTAGCAAGAAGTGAAGTGCTAGCAGGTTTTGCCTCTGAGAGGCACACTCACTTCCCAACAGAACAACCAGTGGCAACAAGGTCCCCACACTGGCATGACATTCTGCTGTAAGAAAAAGTCATTTTAAATTCGTTAATGCCCATCTGAAGACCAACATGGAAGGGGTTAGTTTCCCCCACATACACCCACATGCCTTGAAATGTATAGTTTAAAAATTTACCCAACACAGATTGCATTTACCTCTAAGGCTGCCTGCTGTGAGGATGCAGCTGAGACCTGTTGTGCTAAACTCACTGTAGGTTGGGGCACTTGGACCTGTCCTCCTACACCACCCAAAGGAACTAAAACATTCTGTTCCACGTAAGGCTGAACCACTGCTGTAAGGTAGCCTGGCTGAGCCAATGCATCAGTGGGTATGGGAGGGGATAGTACTGCAGAAGGGATGCAAACAGAGGCCACAGCAGAGGAGGGAGCAACATTTGAGTCTCCTGGGTATTGTGGCGGCAACCGAGATGGGAAGCCCTGCGACAGAAATGAAGGAGCCAAGTTAGTGCATTTCAAGACAAAAATTAAGAAACCAGCAACAAACAACTGAGAAAAGGGAAAAAACATAGCAAGTAAAGCAGCAGAGGCACCTTCCAACCTAATGCCCTTCACTGTTCAAGCACTTCACAGACCACCTTACAAACCTACCTCCAGAGATACCGTGCAGTATGAACCAGAAGATTTTTTCCAAGGCTCTCAGAGTTCCCAGGGAAAGTAGCCTCACCTTCTACACCTTACCTCATAGCTATCTATGAAATCTTGAAATGGAAAATCTGAAGAAATTGCAGGCTGAATACCCACTGTTACACAACTGATGCTATTAATATTCAGTAACTTATAGTTAATGTCCCTATTACCCATCTATCATCACCTGAACTGATTTGAGTATTAAGAATGCTTCTACATACAAGCAAGCAGTACTTATTACCACTGTGTACTCTGGAATTGTGCACATTTCACTGTGCATGCGTTACATTAAAAACAGTGAAGCTCACACTGTGAACATTCCTCTGCTATGCAGTCTACCACTTTCACACCAAGTACAAAAATAACATTATTTGACTAAACCAGAAGCTGTCAAAGTGCTTTCCACTATCCCTCCACTTCATGGCTTGCATCTGTCACTTCAGTTAATTTTAGGATCAACAAACTGGCTAATTACTGGTGTAATTGCACAATTTTTTCCAAGACACTGCACCATGTTGAGATCGCTGGCACAGACGCTACCATTTTCTTACTCTAACTGACAGCAGTATCTTGGAGCAGCTACTTTTTTCCTGACATTTTACAAATGCCATTGCCAACAAAAAAATAAAGTAAAAAGAACAATAATTGGCCATTCAACAAAGCTTTTGCGAAACTACAGCCTTCTCATGCCATCTGTAATGACAGAATTGTCATTTAGTGCAAGTGTGGCTTATTGACTTGTACTAGAATTCAGATATCCACTAATATTTGCAGCACCCACTCAGACTTAGTGCCCTAGAGGAACTGGCAAGACATGGAAAAGGGCTCTCTGGCTTGCGATAATACCTGGTACAAAGCATCTCCAGCTGGAAGTGAAGCTTCAGCAGCTTGTCCAAGGCTGGCCTGCAATCCCACGGACTGAACAGCTGGCTGCAGGAGCTGTGGGAGAACCTGGCTGGGCAGCTGGGCCACAGGCTGCAGAAGCGTAGGGAGCTGGCTAGGGACAACAGTTGATCCTACAGGGATAGCAGCTGCTGCAGCAGATGTGGCTAGAGTGAGTAGAGGCTGATTAATGGCAGCTGGCATAGACATGGGCAGAGACTGGAAACCTGGCTGAGCCACTGATACATGAGGTGCTGCCATGGGCAGCTGAGACGCTGAGAACTGGGGGAGCCGGGAAGTTGGCAAGGGTTGTCCCACAGGGATATAATGAGAACCAACTGGGATGTTTGGGGCAACTGATGGTTGAGGGAGAGAAGATGCTGCAACAGGTAACTGAGGCTCGCCTTGGATGATCGGTACTGGTTGGGAAACAGGAAGCTGGGGAGGTAAAGAAAAATAGAAAGATTTTTTAGGAAGCAGGGCTGCAGAAAGCAGAATTGTTATGCATTAGTCAAAGAAAGAATTACTTTAGTTACCACAACCTTTCAGGAGTGGGGTGGAGGGTGTACTTGGCAGAGTGGCTGGAAAATGGATTACAGTCTCAAAGTTCTCATTTTGAAACACTTTCCCTGAAGGTCTTCAAGTGAGCTTTTCCAACAAATGCACATTCCATGATGGACCAGCAAGGTCTCACCACTGCTACAGTATCTGCTTGTATATAAGCAGATTCTGATCTCCTCGATTTCTCCCTGAAGCCAATTTTTTTTCCTTATGGAAAAGTACCAGCCCCAGCAAAAAGCATTGAAATCTACCTCCTCTGGATATAAGCATGAAGCAATGAGAATTAAAAAGTCACTGTGCCAGCATTCAAAGAATGGCATACCTCATAAATTGAAGCAAACCAACATAACTGGAAAAAGCATTTAGGTGATGAACAGGCAACAAAAGCAGTTTAAAAAATTATTAAGGCTTACACATTGAAGACAGAAATGTAAGCCAGTTGGCAGTAAAACCATTCAGAAAGAGAAGCATCTTAGGCAAGGAAGGCAGGCAGGAGGGAGGGAGGGAGGGAGGGAGGGGAGGGAGGAAAGGCTGGGTAGGCAAGAAGATAGGTCTGAAAGAGAAGGTACACGTGGCTCATCACCTAAAGAGCTGATGTTTCTGATGGCTGTATAAAAAAAAAATAGTCCTAGAAGTGCAGTTCATCCAGGGCTTCAAAATAATGGTAAACAAAACTTCTCAAAATAGAGATAATACAGTATATGGTTAATCTCTGAACTTGTACCTTAGTCACATTTCAGACACTGTGACAGATCCTCAGCCTATATTGTTGAACTTCTGCCACATGTTCCAAAGAATGTTTTTTCTAGCTACACACATGCATCATTTCCTGACAAATTGGTAAGAAAGATATACATGTCACCTCCTGCAACTCTTTGAACCATTAGAGAAGGAAGATAGAACATAAGAGGGACAGCCGGGAAGTCCATCAGAAGACAGTATTCCTTCACATCAAAAAGACCAAGCTTGTTTACCTGTGACCCAACTGGTGCCTGAGGCATTGGCATGATCTGTGGAGCCTGGGTTTGAGTAACAGACTGTGTTGGAGCACCTCCACTGGAACCTGGTGGCTGCTGCAACTGAAACTGTCCTGTTTGCTGGGAAGCGGGTAGCTGCTGTGCGCTCTGTGGCAGAGAGGAGGTGATAAAATATATTTTCTGTAGAGAAAGCTTCTCAAGTTTCCCCACTTTCAATAAGCACCCCAAGATGACAGTCAGCTCCTCCTTGCCCCCTGCCTTCTCCCCCCCCCAGGCAACTAGACTCTCAAAAATTTAACTGCAGTCTGTTCAGGAGAACCATTTTTAGTAATCAGTACTAAACTAACACCAACACTGATCCCTAGTCCAAGGTTGTCACAGCAAAAATTAATGCATGTACACAGATTTTCAGTGCAAAGGTAATAAACAATACTGTGCAATATATAAAGACAGATATAGTGCTACCCAGAAGAGAGCACACTAAGGTGTCAAGAGAACTGACAATCTGAGTGGAATCTTTTCTGTGAACCCAAGCAAAAAACAACGCACATACAGGTATTAATTTGTAGGATTCAAGTCTGGCTGTTTAACATTAAAAGCTGTGATAGCTATAGTATAACTTTAAAGAAAGTCAAGAAATTTAAAAAAATGACTGAAGTCTGTTTTATCTGACATCAAGTGGAACCTTAAGTTTGGAAGAGTTAGATTTTACACAAACAGGAACTGGAACACCAAAATGGTGAAAAGGATAGAGCTACCATAAAGTAATTCATGTCTGCACCAACTCACATCCCTTAATTATTATAATCAGGTTACTTACACTAGGTTAGTCTGAATTCCCTTTCCAAAAGATAAAAGGGAAAGATTATATGCCTTTCCTAAAAGGCATGCAAAGACAGTATTCACAAAACACTTCTGCAAGATAGTTGTACCAAAGCTCAAGATGACTAATTTCTTTTAATAGTTGGGAAAAAAAAAAAAAAGAGCCCAAGGGAAGAGACCCAAGTCTTCAAACATTACCTACAAGGTGTACATGCTTAGACATTCTCATTAAGATTGCCTCCCACATCTTCCACATGTACTATAGCAAAATGTGTACTTCAAAATTCCAGCTTCTAAAACAAACTTATATTAGAAGTGAGATATGGTAACTTTAAGGAGTCTGTGGAGTAGAGAAGATGTACCCTTTTGCCTATTTAAAACAAAAGAAGAACCCCTTTGGAGCTGAAAAAGTAAAGTTTATCCAAAACAGGTCTTCATTGATGTATTTTAGTCAAAATGAAGGCAGTAAAAGTCACTAAACCATACAGAAGTTGCACAATTGACTGGGTCCAAACCAACTGGTACGTACCATATAAACTCAAGAACCCTTTCCCCTCGCCCAATCTGAAACTACAGAGACGTCTCCCTGCCTGTCAAATCAACAAAAAGCAACACTGAAAATATTTAGGACTACCAAAAACAGCCAGCCAGCAAGTTTTAAAAATCAAATATGTATTAGTTTTGGATTTAGGAACCATTTTTCTTACCTGCTGAGTGAGTGGGGTAGGCTGGGATGGCACACCACCTGATAAAGTACCAGAAGCTGCCTGGCCTTGCACCTGCGTCTAGAGGAATCAAACAGATAGAAGCAGAATCAGACTCTGCAATTTGTAACTTCCGCAACAAGCAACCAAAATTCCTTTTTAGCCAAGATGGCCTGACTGGAACAGGTTTCTACACAGATTTCATGACTCTATTAATTTAATTCTATTATAGCAATTTTTAATCCAGAACAAAGCACTATGGGAAGTAGCGAGTTCCATTTGCCAAGTATTCCAGAACAAAAACACCCCAGAATGCCTTTACAACCCAAATTTTGCCCATTAGGTAAATCAGCCTACCAGCTTCATTCTTCAGAAGCAGCTCTTTAGGATCAAGATCAGGATCAAGACCAGGAAACAAAAACACAAACTTTATTTTTCACATGCCCTCCTTCCCCAAATGGGTACACACAGGTGGCAAGGGGCAGAGGGAAGGCAGGGAAAAGGAAATAAATCTATATCTTTGAGCACCATCCAAAGATATACAGAATTCCAGATCACTATTAAATTCTACTCCGTGTGCACGTGCATGTTACGGGCTCACTGAGAGGCATGCCAAAAATACAAGCTAGATCATTTCTAGACTCTCAGGAGAGCTCAGAAACCATCAAAAGGATCAGCTATTGGAGAGAGACAGAAGGTCCCAATCCACCGAGTCCAAGCTAAAAACAGACAATTTTGAATGAATAAGCAAAGAAAAGAATGAATGAATGACACTACAAATGAATGTAAAAGAGATTAAGGAAATGTTATGGCAATCAGCTCCTCTGCAGATTCATTTCTTTTTCCATTCCAATATTACATTTCTTTATTAGATACTGGGACAAAGCTAGTAGAGAGGGGGAGGGGACAGAAGAATGATCTTCTAGCAGCTTTCCCTATATTTCTGTCGCTTCAGTGGGAAGCCTGACTACAAAGAACATCAGGTACATTTATAAGTGTATCTAAAAGTATTGAAATGGGAAAGCAAATCTTCCCCCACAATTTCTATTTAATAACAAATAGATGCCCACTGATTGGACACAAGCTATAGAAGATTGCAATGCAATGTTTCTTCTCTGAACACTTTTTACAAACATTCCTAATATTTAACTGGGGGCAGGGAACCCTTTGGAAAGCACAGTGCCACCCCAAGAAAAATTCCCTAAATATTAAATTGGGCCTGAAGTTCTTTCTTGTTATCTATGATTTTAAATGATACGTTTTAGGTCCAGCTGCTTAACCATCTATCCACATTGGGTTAAAGCGCAGATCTATAAAACCTGCACTATTTTAATATATCAATCAAGAGCTCCAATACGTAATGTGTTTCACCACCATATGTGTACTCAGCTATTTCATGTATAACAAACTACCTACTGAAGTTCATTATAATGAAAGCCCCGCTGAGTATTACAATACCAAGTGGTTTCAAAACACTTCACCGGACTTGTGCTGAACGGTCATTCGGCAAGTTCTCTTGGACAGCAGAAACCACCATTAAGACTGATGAGTAAAAGCTGCATGCAACACACATTCTCTGCTCAGACTGAAGGAAGGAAAGAAGAAAATCAAAACTACAGCATTTCATGTTCTGAGTTGTAAGAAATACCTACTTATGGATTTTACTTTAGTTTAGTAGGAAAGCAAAGCTCTTTTCCCTTCCCAAAGTATCATCCCCCATTCCAAAAGGCTTTTTAGGACCCTATACAATTGGTAAGGTTGGAGAGAGACCTTATTTAATTCCTGCAACAAAGAGGTAAGGGAAGGGAGCAAGGGAGAAGATGCCTACTTCCAGGAAGTTCCTCTTCTATTACAGAAAATTCTGTTTAGAGAGGCCTGTTTTTTGGGGGTTGTTGGTGGGT
>NW_017728931.1:35590457-35600625 GCF_001723895.1 Crocodylus porosus
GACTTTTTATTGTTTGTTTGGGGGTTTTTTAAGTATACAAAGCTGTGAGACTTAAATTATGTACATCATGTAAATATCTCACAGTTGAAATATATCACTGATGGTACACACAGTAGTGTGGGATACTGCAGAGGCACTCAAAAAGGGAAATCCTGTACATGCTGATTAAACATGTACATCTAAGTATGCAGTCATTTTTCAACAGTCCCATATTCTGCAGCTGTGTAAGTGCTACCTTATGAATTATTTAACTCGAATATCACAAAAGCTGCTGGCTTTTGTTTAAGGGCTAGTTTTGTTAAATGTTAATACTTGTTATAATTCTCCATCAACACATACATTTCCAGATGTGTATAAATATATTTTTCCACTCCTCAAAATCCCTTCAAAACCTAAAAAGGATTTATTTTGAACACTGAAGAAGTCAGCTGGCATTTCAGGGGGGTTTTTTTTATTCTACATGGTATACAACGTATTTTGCTATGGTACAAAATTCAAAGAAGGATATTCTTACTGTGCAACCAAAATAAGCAAGGTCCTCCAGTCAAGTATTTCCTTCTACCAATAAGCAGGGGACTAGTTAACTCACAGGAAGACAAAACAATTGTTGCAGCTTGGTTGTGGCACAAGAACAGATTCTGCAGGCATTTCCTAGCAGCCCCACCCCTAGCCTCCAATTGGCAGAGTAGCATTGCATTTAACTTCTTAAAAGATGGCACTGAAACATTTTCACTTCACTGACTGGCGCCTTCATTTAGTCTAAATCACTATCAGACAGTAACCCTTGATCACAAATCTATGATCACACTGTCTTTACATTGCAGTAAGCACTGGGACATTCTAAAAGAATGTATTATATGAATAATACGGTGGGTTTGGGTTGGTTTGTTTGTTTTTAAAAGAAGTTGATTTCACAGGAAATCATAGCCTAGAAATATTGCATTGGCCATCGCAGGCAATGCTGTTTTCATGGTTTCTGCAAAAACTGTGAATTAAGCAGACCCCTACCAATGAGTCAGGCCTTTTTATAGCAACTCAACCAACGTTCCAGGTTTGAAAGTCAAACCTGTACTTCAAACAACCTGAACCCAAGTTGACCAGCCCAAACAGCACTGATTATGTGTTACCCTTATCAGAAGGCCCTCCCCTAACCAAGATGCCTTTTGCCCAGACAGTTTGAGAAACTGTTGATGCTCCACCATTTCTTAGACAGGACCTGGTATGGTATCAAAATCATTTTAAATTTCTATTATTGAAACACATCTCTCTTTCAGCTCCAAGATCTAGAACAACTTGGATTGAGTGTTGGGGGGAAGGAGGGAGGGGAGGCAGGGATGGGATGGGACAGGACAACAAGGGTGAGGGAAATGCAGGGGAAAGGAAAAAAAAACCCTTCTCCTTAGTGTAAAGGATGACTTAAAAAAGGAGAGAAATTCTGGAAGGGCTTGCTCCTATAACCTGAGGATAGAGTGCAGATGGTCCTGATGAAAGCAAGGTGGACAAGGCTTGCTGAG
This sequence comes from Crocodylus porosus, assembly GCF_001723895.1. Classification (NCBI taxonomy): domain Eukaryota; kingdom Metazoa; phylum Chordata; order Crocodylia; family Crocodylidae; genus Crocodylus; species Crocodylus porosus. The sequence continues at coordinate 35,591,972 of NW_017728931.1, forward strand.
CTGAGGCTCCCTGTGGGAAGCAGATGAAGAGCTGCGACTCTTGCAATACCTTCTGAGGCAGCTGAACAATGGGGAATGAGAAGTCTGAAGCAAAAGCTGTAGAAGACTGCCCTGCAGGAGGAGGAGACTGGAAATCGCCAATATCTGATGAAGTCAGCTGTGATGAGTCACTTGAGTATTCTGGGCTTCCTTCTGGCCAGGTCCATCTGAAAGATCCTCCTCTAGGCACTGTTAGCTCAGGACCAAGGTAGTTACACTGCTCCTCTGTCACAGGCTGAAGACGACCATGCAGCCCTATGCTTTGAGTGGACTCCTCCTGATTAAAATCCATGGAGCCACAACGGCTCCTGTAGACACGCTGGGGTAAGACTCCCCCTTCTCCTGGAGCAGAACTTGGCGTGTGCACATGGAACTCAAAGACACAGCTTGTTCTCCCATCACCACTGTGGGTTAGCACAGCAGGTGCAGAATGTGGAACAAAAACCTGGTGGAACTTCATCTGCGTGGAATCCGCACTTACTGGAGCTGAAGCACTCGATAACGGTGAAAGAGGGCCCATCCCAGAATCCAGTCTTAGGGTCTGAAGGGGTCTTGCCACGAATGTCTGCCCAGATTGGTAGTCAACAGCAGAGCTCTGGGGAAGGCCACCTTGCATATGCTTCTGTTCAGGCACCTGTTTCAAATGCTGTTCAGTCCCCTGGGAATTATACGCCATTGTATCATAGTGCTCCTGCAACTGCGGTGGATAGTGCATGCCCACTAAATACACTGCTTCTGGATGCATTCTATAGTGAGCATCCTCAGGAGGTGCTGGACCAGATCTGCAGTCACTATACACTGGAGCAGGCTCAAACACTGGATTGACTTGTACATGCAGTGGCTCTCCAGTGACCCTATGAGGTGTGCCCAGCATAACTACTGCCTCTGAGGTCCAATTTGTTGGACTACCACCTGGTGGAGCTAAATTTTGGCCAGTCTTCAGCAAGGGCTGGGAGTGGCAGGTTTGGGCTTCCAAAAAAGAAGTGCTCTTGCGCCGCTGAGCAACTGCCACCTTTGGCGGGCAAACAGGTGGTGGCGAGAAAGACACTGGCCGTTCATGAACAGTAGGGAAAAATATCTGTGAATCTGGGAACGTTGGTGTTCCCCCACGTGGATGCACCATGGACTGAGGCTGTATTGACATGAACAAGACAAGTAATTCATACATTTAGAAGTGAAATTACATTAACATGCACATCTCACTAGGCAGCTCTGGGTAGTAACCTTATAGAATGCCTAACTCGGTGCATGTTCAAACGCATACATATTTAGGTTTAGGAATGCTGTAAATATCCATTAAATACATCCATGGCGATCACAGCTGAATATGGAAGTATTTGCTTATGCTAGTAGCTGCTTTTCCAGTCCCGCCCACTTACTCACAAAAAGGAAGATAGTTTTGCCAGTAACAATGAAACAGGACATACCAATCATAAGTTGTCCAGGAGTATTTGGAACTGCTTTAAGAAAGGATCAGAATGAACTAGCAGTGAGAATACAGCAACAGTTTTGTATTTGCACGCCCACAAAAAGACAAGCAACAGCAAGAGATGTTCAGGGGTGTTTTGGGGTCATTATATTCAGTTAGTCATGGATAAAAGGGTATAGTATTGCTGGCCTCTAAGAAGCCCCAGTGACTGCATGTGCAGACTACAGGAAAAGAAAAAAAAGTTCTTTGGGCTACAAGATTAAGTCACCTGATACAGTTGCCCATTATACTGCATCACCTCAACAGTCAATTTCTATTACTACTTCTTTCCTTTTGGTGTTCATTTAGTTATCAACACTCACTGGGATTGGTTATACCATTCCTGTGCATTTAACTTGGATATCAAACTTCAGACAGTTTATGACAGTGCTACAGTGACATCCTAAGCCATCCCCCTGCATTAGACAGATGGATTAAAGGACAAACAAAAAAACCCACACAACTCCCCCCCAAAGAAACAAGCAAACAAACAACCTTTTCCTTTTTCCAGGTCAAACACTAAAATTGGGAAGTCACACAATTATTAAAAACTACCGTGAACTGAAACGTTGTGCTGATTTACAGCAGTGCCTCATACTTTTCTACTGATATTAAATGTGTATTTTTAACTGCTCTTGAAAGAACAGAAGCAACTGTATGCGCACCTTCCGTACCATATCCTAGACTCATAGGATAAAATCTAGAAGGTTGCCCCAACCAACAAAGTTCAAAATAAGAAAGATTTTGTTCAAGAATATCCAACAGGGTATTAAATAAAAATGTGTAGATTATGCAGATCATTTTATCTTAATTTGCAACATATTGAGCCATGGCACAATATTATCCTTTTCAGAGCAAACTTTTGTAGATTCTCTCAACAACTGATTTCTTTATAACATTTAGAATTGTTAGTGCTTATTTTATCAACTAGGTCATTCCAGTTCCCCCCCCCAGACAAGCAGCAGCAAACTCCCATACTGTAGTGTTGTGAATAAGGAAAAGAGCGAGAAAGAAAGACTAACTCATGTTCTAGAAACTAAGTCCATGCTCTCCAACTTCCCCTTTGCTTTGAGGGTGTTGGTTGCAGCCATGTTGGTCTAAGGACATAGGCAAACAAGGTTCTTTGGGTCAATCTGATATTTATTAGACCAACTAAGTAGTTGGAAAAATAGTTCTTTGCAAGGTTTTGGGTACAAACATCCTTCTTCAGGCAGAGGGAGAGTCTACAGTTGTATTGTGTTCTGCTGGATAGGACAGAAGCCAGAAATAGTCCTCAAATCCAAGAATATATAAATTGAGGCTAACCACCCCCAGTTGGATTCAAAATTAATTACTCTATGAGGACTGGCACCTGTCCTTATTACCACCCAAAAACATCTCCTCCCCAAAAAGTCAAACGTTTCATCCTTCCCAGAGAATATTTATATGGAAATGAACAAAAGCTTAAGTTACAATTTCCCTTAGAAATCAAACAGGAGGAAGCTGAAGAGGTATTTGCTAGTCATACTAGTGTGAACAGTCAGATTTGTTATAACATTGAAATTAACAAGTGTCACTGTTCCCATGAAACAGGCCTTGGGCAAACCAGCTACAAACAAGGCACATTTTAATGCTTGTTGTAACAACATTAACAGTTGTATGCAAGATCTGACAAATCTCACTGACTGCTCAGGAGCAGATGCAGAGAGGCAATTCACTAACCTTAAAAAGACAGGGACTGGATTGCAGCTTCTCCTTTTACCTTCACTGGTATTGTTGGTCCTTTCCCTAAAGCTTTAAGCTATCAAATACTCCTAATATTAATAAAAAATAAGTTGTTACCCACATAAGCACACTGCTTCCCAAACAGAAGGAATCAGCACTCCAGTAGCACAGGGCACAAGTTAAAAGTCAACTCCTTTACTCTTCTTTAAAACGCCCAAAGCCCAGGATGTATTTAATGGTAACTTATCTTAGTGTGCCAGGAGGCATATGGTAACACATACGGGGCTGATAAAGAGGGATGGCAGGCTGGAGCGTCGGTGCTTGCGTGGAGAGGCAGAGTGCATGGGCAGGACACTCTCCAGGGCTTTAGAAAGCTTTTCTGCAAAGGTTTCTTCAGGGGCAGTCCGAAGGTAGGAAGGAGAAAGAGGTGCAGACAGCGCTGGCGGTGGGGTGGAAGGAGCACTGGGAGGGATGCAGGACAAAAAGGGAACAGCAGAAAGATGGGGGATACAAACTGACATGCTACGACCACGTTGAGGCTAAGGAGGAAAACAAAAATTAAAGAATTGAATATTTTGAAAATGAAAACAAACTGCAAAACTAATGAGATAGAAAGGTAGATACACACAATGATCAGCTATGACTACTATGTGTACAAAAGGATATGAAGGAGCTTAATGAAGGCCAGTACACGCACTGAATAAGGTGTGTGTACCTGTGAGGACTCAAGTTTGCTTTAGATAAAACTGAACAGCAAGGAAATTTCTATTTGTGCTTTTACAAGACAACCTGTATATGCACACAAAGAGCACAGCAGAGATGAGAAGATGTATCTGCTCAAAGTACAAAGCTCTCCAGAGCCAGTGAAGTGGTGTTTCCAGTACCTGACAATTCAGCCCATGGAAGGCCCTCCAAACTTATAAGAGGCTATAGATGCCTGCTTTAGGGTCAGGGAGGAGGTGGTAATAAGTGATGCATATCAAAGTTCTTAGTGCCATTTGCCCCCCCAGCTTTTGAGAAAGCAGTTTGGTTTCCTAATCATACAACTAAACTAACAGAAAACAGTTAGTGCTTTCCTCAGCCAACTCAGAACACACCATCCACAATAGAGTGTAAAGCAAAAAAAGTAGTTATTTTCAAAGTATTAGACTACTGTTAAAATAAGAACACATTTTCTAGCAACTGTATTTAAAAAAAAGTTAAAATTTGGTAGTTTTGCCACAATCAAGCAGCCATTAACATCCGGATCTGACCAAACTAAAGAATTGTACTCCTTTAAAATACATAAAAGACAGACGTGTTAGTCTAGAGAACAGCCCAAAAAACCCTTAAGATCTACTTCTCTATTTCTAGAGACTTGAAGTAATCTGGCCCATCACCTTCCCTCAAAAGGAAACTGAGCTGGAGTCCTATGTTTTGCAAGAAGTCTACTAGATGGGCGGTTTTCTGAAGATCTGCAATTAATTTTAACAAAGTTTGCCCTACGAATAACTTGACCGATCCAGAAGACTGCTCATGGTTTCTCTACTACTGTGTTCTGTGAAGGTCCTTATACCAGTCTCATCATCCTGGTACATGAATACCATCCAGCAATACATTAAGCAACACGTCTATGAATCTGTTAAATGTCTGTTCTCTCATCCTCTCTCAAAGGTCACTAGTCATTCAACATGGAAGCTGGCCATGCCAAGACTATGGAATAGTTTAGGATCCAAGACATGCTCCCAGACTAAAATATGGATTCACAGCAATTCATGAGCTGTTTTTAGGAACTCCAACAAAAATAAAATCAAAACAAAACATTTCATCAAGCATTAGTTTAGTGCCTTTGGAAGGGATGGAGAGGCCATTTGCTTATAAGCAAAAAACTGGCAAGTGTCTTCACAGAAGAGAATTTCTCAAGCTCCTTAATAAACTTCACAAATGTAGGTATCAATTTTCTTTTTCCAAATATAGTATCTTTGTTTGAAGCTAAGATGATCTTTCTGGCTCAGAGACTTCGCAAATAAAGGGAGCTAGTGAGGATAGCACAACAGAAGCTTAAGGTCTACTGTGGAAGGGGGAGTATGTTTCTGAAGACTGCTTTAACAATATACCAAGGAAACAAGGTACCAAATAAAAGGGTAATACAAATGAACATAGTAGGAAAGGTATCTGTGCCCATTGCAGACTTTCCAGGGAAAGGAATATGCATGACAACTGATGAGCAACTCAACACAAGCTATAAACAAAATGGAAAGACAGGCGTGGGATCTCTTCAGTCTGGAGTTCTCACATGCAGCATTCTATAATGGTTCAACATTCTTACCTGTAAAGATCTGTAATCAAAACCTTATAAACAACACATAGCAATCACACATTATAGAGTAGCTCTCACTAAAAAAAATGTTCTAACCCTTTCCAAGTTCTTCCAAAGACTTTTCACGAGTGGGAATTCCCACTCACTATTCAGTATAGCCAAAACACCACCACCACCTTGCATGCAGCTAAGTCCATAAAGTTAAAAGTGAGAAACCCTGTACCAAGGGTGCTGCCATTCAAGCTTTCTACCAGTTCATCTCTTTCCCTACCCATGCATGCTCAGAAACAGTTACTTTCTCTTTTGTCCACTAATATAATACTTCATTTAGGTCTGCATACAGCTTGAAGCATTTTACCATGCCCTACCTAATTCCCGGTGAAGTCTGCACTTTGTATATTGTGTGCAATGTACATAATGCAGACTGAGATGCCACAACGAGAAATGCACTACATAGCAAGGCATATTTTCTTCTGCATGATTTCAAGTGTGTGCTTACCACTGTGGGTGGCTGATAGCCTCCAGGCTGTTGTGACTGCACTTGACAAACTGAAGGTGTGTACCCCTGGATCGTAGCTGTTGGGATAGCCTGTTCATGCTGTGAGCCATATGACACAGTGTGCTGGCTACCCACACATGATTCAGTGTAAACTGATGAACCCTGTCCACTGTCAGCTGTCCCATCAGCTGCAAATATTAAAAAAACACAAGATTATATTTTTAAAACTTGCACTGTAGATTTACAACTCCTAAGGTTCTTCTTGAATTTACATCTCAAGCCAAGATTTTTCAGAAGTAGGTGTCTAAATCTAGGCTTTGAATATCAAGCAATTACATATCACAAGCGTCAAATTCACATCATTTCTTACTGTAATTTGAATTTCCAAATACCTAGCTCTTAAAGTCACACCATTTTCAGGTTTAAGTATGGATTTACAAGTCAATTTTGGACACCCGTTTTTGAAAATCCTAACCTTTGAGCCTCCACCACTTCATTCTCATCTGCATGCAACAATGCCATTGGTGCGACTAACATCCCAACTTCCTCTCTGTTCTCCAACACGTCCGGGGTTTGGTTAAGATCTTAACTGGCTTTCTATTTTGCCAGCATACTAGCAACATTTAAAGAATATTAAGACAGGGCAAAAGTAAGATTCTTCTCCCACAGCAATAGAGGCATATTGAAAGACCCAGACGTATTCCAATTAAAAGCTCTGACATCTAATATTAGAAGCCCTCCATGGTATGAACACCTGTACAGCAAGGTGTATACTGAATAGGGATGTTAAAACTCAACTGCCTGCACAGTGAGTACTAGTTCATTTCTCTTCCCCAGTGAATTAATGCATACACTTTGATCAACTACCATATTCTAATACAATGGGAAAAATCAACACAGTTTTAAAAGTGTGATTGTAGGCAGGATTATCATCATGGCCTAATTTGCCCTTGAAAGCAAAGTCAGTAAGAAGCAATCAAAGAGGCACTAAAATCATGCACCAAAAAAAACCCACACAGAACCAGGCAATACTTACACAGAACTGATATGCTAGGTTGTTGATACTGTAGCTGTTGGTGCTGGTCCGCCTCTGGTTCCTCAGGCTCTACTTGTGTGGAAACTGAGGCAGAAGTAGTAGGGATAGAAGTGATGCCAGTAAGCGACGGTGGATGTTTTGCCCCTGCCTGAGCAGCATTTGCCTGTAGCTGTTGTTCTAATTGTTGTTTCTGACCGTTTTCTTCTTGTTTTCTTTTCTCCTCCTCTTCTCGCACCAACTGACGCTGTTCTCGCTTTCGTTTGATGAGAGATACTCTGTCCTTGATGGCTTTAGCCATTGTTTTGTGATCCCCTTCACATACGTACCCCGATTCCACCTAAGGGAGGTTATGAATGTGTTCATAAAGATTCATAATATGAAAGACGCATGGCTTTTTATAGCAATACCCAAAAAGCAGCACATCTTTCCCAAGCAATCCTCACTTTTCCCATCTCCTCTGAAATTGAGCTCCAGGCAAGCTGAGGACAATGACAAGTAGTCAACAAGACAACTGTATTTACCATTTCTTGTGCTACATCCTCTGGGACATCTCTTTCCAGATCAAACGAAAACTCTATTGCCTCATTATCCTTATATTTGCCCTTAAGTTTCTTGATATCTTCAATGCGTAGCCAGAGCTTGATGGCTATTTTCTCTCCATCATCTTCCTCTGCTAGTTCTACCCGTACACCAGTCTCTTCCTGGAAGAAAGCGTGGTTCAAAAGGTCCTTGATAGCATATCTAGGCAAACCAGGAGAAAAAAATAATATTAGATTTCAATATGATCACCACCTTCCATAATGGCAACTCCAAACACTTACAACATCCCATATAAATTCCAAATAAAATTCCTGCTCTAATAGAGGAAAATTAAACAGATTTCAGTTTCAATGTTAAGAGGTTCGAGCAACGGGAACTGGAAAGTGCAATAAAATAAGCCAAAGCTTTCCAGAATCATGCAGTTTAAAAATTCACCTGCATAGCCACTCAGGTTCTTATTAGTTGTATTTCACTTTAATCTCCCGAGGTCCCTTCCAGCCCTGATGTCTACGAAATCTATGAATTACAATAATAAACGGCATACTAGCGCAACTACAAGAGACAGGTACTCTAATAAATTGGGACAGCACTGGGAGTTGAGAGTATAAGAAATGTTACCTGCCCCTTAGTAGATAAGTGAAGTGTATGATACTGTGGCAAGAGAAGAGTTCTGGGAAGAACTAGAATGGCTAGATGCAACTAAAGTTTATGGCTGCTTACATATGTTAAGCAGAAGAAAACCCATGCTTTACGTTAAGCTCAGTGTGCTGCTGTGCTGAGCCCAGCATATGCCCAGAAGCAGCACCACAGTCAGACCTAGTTTGCCCAATGTCTATACAGATTGGGTGTTTTAGTGGGGCTTTTGTGGCACTTATCTAATAGCCGATTGAATCAGCTTTAGGTTTTTTAAAAAAGGTGAAGCACCTGATCTACACAGATGCAGTGGAACTGGGTCAAACTAACATGCTGCTTCTTCTGGTAAAGCACAGTTTGTTTGTTTTTTAAACATCTGTAAGCAGCCTATGAGAAGATCTAGAAAGCTTAAATGCAATTAAAGCTTGTGTGACTT
>NW_017728931.1:35600889-35618747 GCF_001723895.1 Crocodylus porosus
GCTATGTCAAGAAAGTGAAAGCCATGTTGGCTGATGGGATAATTTCTGATGGAAGCATGGAAATACTACAATACTATCTTGATGCATGGAGCCTCAAATGCAGAACAGGAGATAAAGATTAAGCCAGAAATCTGAAACAATGGTTGTAACAAGGAAAAAGGCAATTACAGATGGTAAAGTTAGATTTAGAGGACCACCCAGTTAAATGCTGTTGAAATTAAGCATCCTAGCTTGGCGATCAAAAGCAATGAAGAGCCTGGAGAAGAACTGGCAAGAAGCCTTTACAGAAGCACTAATGGGTTGGTGCAGGATAATTAACACACCCCAGGAAAACTAACTCAAATCTAAAGGCTTATAATCATCACAGTTGCATTTGTTATGTGCCTCTGGCCCAAAAGAAAGAGGAATTTCAACTGGATGTAAGCTACAGAAGTAGTGAATGCAAGGGCAACTGCTGGGAAATTTACGAGTAGAGTTCCAAGTGAAAAATGGCTCTGAAGCAGTTTAAGTTAGGAGAGCAAAATGATCCATGCAGAAGAACAAGGCTGATGTAGTCCGAAAATGTAACAAGGATATGCAAGGACAGGACACCACACACAAACGTCAAAGATGCACATATGAAAAGACCATGCAGCACAGGGAAAGCAACATAAACAACAGAAGACAAGGTGAGGAAGAAGTTACTTCAAGAGGTGGTTCTTATGAGGAAGTTACAGCAAAAAGATGGTGTGGAGTAAGGAAAAGATAGAAAGGATTAAGGTATTTCCAGAGTCAAGACGACACTGGAATCTGCAGTTCATGTCACTGCTGCTGCCGCCACCTGGAAAACACCAGTGCAAAGCATATCCACACTAGATCCCCGCAGAACGTAAACAATGATGTCAAACTATAGGTACAGTGAAGCAGAGTCACTGCTCTCCAGTGCAAAAGTTGACCAAGTCAGACTACAACTGTGAATCAATTTAGCTAACATGGGCCACAACATTATGGTCGGCAGAGAACAAGGGGCAAACACCACAGATCATCTGATCAGAATCAGGAAGTGAACCTGAAGGCAATGACAGTAGTATGGTACAGATGACTAGTGGACTAGAGTAGCTTAAAAAGCTACCAAAGTAAGAATGGGATTCATGAGTCAGAAGTACCAGCCTCTGGGTAAGCAACACCCTTTTGAGGCTGGGGAATAAAAAGGATGGTCTACAGAAGGGCTCCAAGGAGCACAGCACTTCAGCAAACAGCGTGTGGCTAAAGAGAGAGTGGCCTAATGGAAGAAACTTAGTATTAAACATTAAGACCCAGCAAGGCTAGCGCATGGGGAAAAAAATACCTAACCTAAGCAGAAACTAGATTGTGTTCCTAGTAGTAGTTGAAGGAAAACAGAGAACTAAGTATTGGAACAGCTTCACTTAAATGCTGAGAGGCATTGTGCTAATATAGGGGAAATTGTTCATAAGTCATTGTTCTACTCAGTGTAGGTAACATGGGGGAGACAACACGAAGTAGGGGGACAATGCCTAGAACACCAGAGATACAGAAAAAAAAACCAGTCCTGTCAAATCAGAGCTCAAAAAAGTAAGAAGAAACTTGAGTATGTGATCCAAGGAACCCACAGAGATTACTCCCTAACCATTTTATTGACTACACAAAAGATATTATTTGGAAATTCTCATGTATTGGCTCATATACAGGACCTGTATCCTTAATACCTTCATACATCTTCACTGCCAGCCCTTGCAAAGCCTTCTTTACAACTGTGCTAAAATGGAACCTACCAAAAGAGCAAAGTTCATAGAACTGTCACTTAGAGTCCTTAAAATGCTCGCTTCCAATAAATATGCTTTCAATAAGTATGAGGCAGATCCAGAAATCAAAGCCAGTCTTGTATATGAATATTCACAGCGAAAGAGGATAGCTTACAGGAAATCTGTAGCCTTACAGCATATTCCAGAACTTTGGTCTGTACTGAAATACAAGCTTCCAGACTATAAAAAGAGGACCATACCTTTCACCTTTGTTTTGCCGAATACATCCCTCAATTATCTCCTTCACTTCAGGAATTGCTACTTTATCGAAGCTGGCTGGCTTGACTCCCTAAAATAAAAAAAACACAGCAGTGAGAATACACAAACAGGTACACTTGAGATTAAGTTTAAAACCCCATATAGTAATGCACATTCATAAGGGCCCCAGCCAGATAAATACATATACCAGTGAAAACATCAATTTTACATATATTAATGCAAGTTGCACCAGTTTCCAGAGGAGGGAGATAGCAGCTCTCCCAGGGTGGCTCACACAGTAGGCAGCTATTACTTAAGTCTGCTACTGGTGTTGTGTACAGGAGGAAGCAGTTTGCCTTTAGCAATACAGCTAGGTCAGGTTGGACTCTTAACAGCTTAAACTAACTGGTTTAAAAACTTACACCAAGTCTTTCAGAAGCAATTTCCCCCCCCCCCCAACAGATTCAATTAAGTTGGCCCAATTTAGTGGTGAGGCATCATATGTCCACTATTATTTTTTTTAAACCAACCAAATAATATCAACTATACTACTGTAAATGTTTCAGCTATCCAATTCCAAAGCCCACTGTTCTCTAGATATCCACACACATTTTCCCTTAGTGCAAGTTCCAAAGAAGTTTGACCCATGATCCCACTATTCAGTCATTCTTTACTTATCTTTCAAAAACAGCAATGTTCCTATTCCTTCAGAACGTTAACTGAATATAGCCTGTTATTCCAAGAACATCTTTTAACTCCTAGAAAAAGGATTTGTTGCCTAGACAGGCACATAAAAATAGAGAAGGAAGCAAGCATTATGTGCCCCTGCATCTGTATAATGCATTCCTATATGCTGAACTAAAACAGACTTAAAACAGATGCTGTCATTTCCTATAATGCGTCCAACATGGTTAAGCAGAACAATTTTGGCATAGTAAAGAACTGTCTTTTAGACGGTGTCTGACCAGATGGGTGACTTCATTTGTTCACTGTGCAGAATATTCAGACTTTGCTGTACATTTGCCCCTTCAAAATACAAGGAAGGCTGATACAGAAAAATGGTCCTGTTGTGTGATATAAATAGCTCTTCAGCAATACAGGACAATCCATTTTCAGTATATTATAGAATGCTGAGGAGAAACTAAGTATGATCACTTGTCAAAGATGCACTCTCCTCATACCAATAGACTATAGGGGCCATGAACATTAGCAGGCTGTGAAATTGTTACACGTACACATACCCAACAAAAAACCCAAAAAACAAAAAAAACCCAAACAAAGAAGAACCAAACCCCCCCAAAAACCCAATCCCACCAAAAAAACCCCAAAAAAATAAAATCAGCCAATGAAGGGCTGAACTTCACTATGTACTATTATCAACTGTCTTTGGCATAAGTTTCACTTTATACAGTCTTCATTTCAACTTGGTGCCCAGGACAGCAGTACACCAAGTGAAAAAGGCAGCAGCCATCCCTGTTTATTCATGGTCAGTAATCTCAAATCTCATTTTGCAGCCAACCACACTGAACTGAAATTCAGTAAGCAAATCTTTAATTTATGGTGCCAGCCACCTTCAGTATCTCTATGACTGAAGCATCTAAGCCTGCAACACAGACAATGAGAAAAAGCAAGAGCCAACACTGAAGTTGCTGGCAGGGACCAGAGCCAGAAGTCATACTTCAAACCTACAACATTTTGGGTCCCAGTTAACTGTTTCTCTCCCATGTTTAATAGCAACAAGGGCAGGCATGTTAAACATAGTCCACAGGCCAGATCTGGCCTGCAGACTTTTGCCCTAGCTCTTGCTGCAGAAAGCCCCACCACCACAGCTAAATCTGGGTCTCTGGCCAGTCTATGGTAGGACTGTCACCTTTGGGCTGCTGGGGCTGCACACACTGTGGCAGCTGAGGCACTGACTGCAGCCACAGGAAGCCACAACACTGCTGCTAGGACTACCACCACGACCAAAACTAGAGGCCTCTAGCCATGGTGGTGAAGCTTCCACCCACAGGTTTGCCACCACAGGAAGCCTCTCTACCATGGCCAGTGGCAGGACTTCCCCTCTGGTGATGCTGTGGCTGCCCACACCCCACCTTGCCCTGGCATGCTGATCGCTGCTGGAAGAAAGCAAAGGTGGAGAGCCCTGAACCACAGCATTCAAGCCAACAGTCTACCATTTAAAGTGAGAGGGAGTATTTTTAGCACGGATTCCAAAACGAAGGATTTTTTTTTTTGACCTTCTAAATGTTGCCCGTCTATTTTCCAGGAGAGCTCACCCAGGTGGTGCAGTCCATGTCTATCCCCATAGCACTTTGCATGGGGCTGAGCCCCACCCAGGGCAGCCCTGTGCTGCTCCAGTCCTGGTCAGAGCGCACAGCTTCTGGTAGGATCTCAGTGTAGCTGCTGCTTGGTTCCCCACACCTCCAGCAGCAGCTCCTCCTCTTGCTCCTGCTGTGCCACTCTAGGCCAGCAGGAAGCTTCTGCTGGGATGTTCCTGCCCTGGCACACGGGACTCCGACTCCAGCTTCCAGCTGCCTTCCATCTACTCGGTGGCTCGCATCAGGAAGGCAGAGTGGGTGGATGGCCAGGAGCTAGAGTCAGAGCCCCACACATTGGGGCAGGAGCCACCCAACTCAAGAGGTGCAGCAGGAACAGGAGGGCAGAGCTGCTACTGGATGCAAGAAAAGCTGAGCAACAGCTACACTAGAAGCAGCCCTGCTGGAAGCTGTACACTGTGGTTGGGGCGTGTGGTGCAGGCTGGAGCACAGTATGGGTTGGAGTGCAGCACAGACTCATCTCCATGCAGAGCACTGCGGGGGCAGCTGCAGCCCAAATCTAAATCAATTGGTAGGCGCTCCCTCACAGGCTGAATCCAATCAGCTGGCAGGCCCGATTTGGCCCATGGGCTATATTTTGCCCACCCCTGCTCCAAGCTATATTCTTCCTTACAGCCTCCTGCAACTAAGATTCAAAAACTGAAAAAATGCAATACATTACAACAAAAAAGCAAGCCCTGGAGTACAGCCCCATAGTAAACATTAGCTTAATGCTTTTAAAAATGTTTTTGAACATAAGACTTTCAGAGGCCAATGCCTCTGTCGATAAGACAGACCAATGTTCGTAAGAATGAATTTGATACAACAGCCTGGCATGCAAAGTCTTCCAGCAGGACATTAAGCAGCACTATACGATGCTGCAAGAGATACTCAAGGCAGCTAATTTTTAACCTTTACCTTCTACTTCAAATTCCTGGTGCATTTTTTTTCCCCCCCCGTTTGTGATCATATTACTTCTTAAGTGTCAACTCTTGTCAAGGCTAAATTATGGTCCAGCTTAAATTAAGACCAGGCATTCAGATTCACATCTAAGATGGTTACTTCGACTACACGGTCTCTGGTGTAGATTTGTAACCAAGTCCACAGACGGGGTAAATTACGTTCTAGCACAAAGAACTCGTAAAATATAACCTGAGCTGTAACATGGCAACAGTCCACTCCAGTTTATGCACCAACAACAGTGGCAATGAAATGTCTCATCTGAGACTGTATACATACTATAAAAAGGAATATAAACCAGACTACACTATAAGGTCAAGGAAACTAGCAGGAGAATTTCCTCATTTGATGATACATCATCACATGCATCATGCTTGCAGTGGCATCAGATCTGAAAAAGCACAGAGGCAAGAAGAGAAGGCCCACAGCCAGAAGACCCCAGACTGCTGTTCTCCCATTCCAGGAAGGATTAAATACAATACTCATAGTCTGTTCAGGTGCTTTCTTCAGGGCACTGCTTTAGCTACACTAAAATCTTTGTTAAACTCCCCAAATAAGAGTGCAACAAAAATGCGATCTACTTTTATCCTACAGCCAGAGCTTCCCTGCTCTTATTTGCTCAGGCCAAGAAGAGGAGCAAAAAAGGGAGACACCAACATGCCCCGACCAATTCATTCAAGTTGTGAATAACCACACAATCTCCCAGTAATCCTACCCGGGGGGTGGGGAGGACGACACGGGACAGAAAAGGACACTCAGAACATACTTCGCTACTAAAAGTCATGCTATACAGTAGAGTGTCATGTGTTTGGCAGATCCTACCTCTCAGCCTTCCCCAAGCCTGCTAGGAAGCATCAGGAGACAGCAGTGAAGAAAAAAAAAGGGAAAAACCAACTGCATTTCTTAGAAGCTACCAGTTCCACTTCTCAGTGGCAGTAAGAATACTCCACCCCCCCTTGTCCCCTACCCCTTCCCTTCCTCTCTCTGCTCAGCAGAACCTCCCTTCTTCTCCCTTCCTTGCACATCTCTACTTACTCCCTGGATGAAGGGAGACCTGCCAGCCACTTGGGCTGTCCCAGATCCTCCTGCCCTGCTCCAGCCAAAGCTGCAGAGAGCAGCTCTGTGAGAAGTCAGGCTTGGCCAGGGACAGCAATGGCACATGCATTCCCCACTCCATGTCTGCTCCTGGGTTGCCAGAGAACCCACCCACCACTGCCATTATCCCCAGCTGAACCCAACTCCTCAAGCAGTTGGTTGGAGAAGGGAAGGAGTGGCTATGGAGCAGTCCCCCCTGCCCCGGTCAGCCAGGGACAGTGGCAGCAACAGCTAGGAGAAGGGAGAAAGGGAGGGGTGGGGAGGTGCCACTGAGCAGTGGAGGGAAGGGAGAGGTGGATGCTTACCTGCTTCAAGGACTTAAAATTCCCTGGCTGCTGCTCCCACAGCAGTCCAGAAGTGGGTGCAACCACACTGCTTCACCCCCCTGGATCTGCCCCATACCGACACTTGTATATCGTTCTTTTGTTAGCTGTAGTAAAGCGTCCTTGCACACAGCAGATTTAAGAAGAACAATGTATGCTTGACATCTGCTCTAGGCATATAGAAGTCTTTTTGGGAGGATATCAACATTTTAACTGTTCCGCTTTAAATACTGCTAGTCCCTGGTTACCAGAAGTTACCTCATCTTAAGAAGCAGCCAAAACAAAATCAACATTCTGTTCACTCCAAACATTGCAACCCCAAGGTCAGCAGCCTTTCAGAGAAGCAAGCCACCCCACGTCACCTAACCACCACTGGAGACCACCCCCCCCCACCCTCTGCAACTCTCTTAAGCAGGCACAATAGCTTAGGCACTGTGAAGTTGCGCACTGCTAACACCCATCCAAAGGCAATGGGGAGGGCCGAATTCAGTAGTGATGGTAAGCAGCACCTGCCATGGAGAGAAGTAAGGTAGGCCACACTTCAA
Organism: Crocodylus porosus; assembly: GCF_001723895.1. Taxonomy (NCBI): domain Eukaryota; kingdom Metazoa; phylum Chordata; order Crocodylia; family Crocodylidae; genus Crocodylus; species Crocodylus porosus. The sequence continues at coordinate 35,608,128 of NW_017728931.1, forward strand.
AGGAGTGGGGAGTGGGAGTCAGCAGCACTGCACAGGGCAGAAAAGAGGGATGCACTGAACCAAGCTGCATTCTGCTGACTCCCCACACTGGTGTAGGCCAAATCCAGCCCATGGGCTGTAGACTACCAACTCCTAGTCTAACCTGTTCTAACAGCTACTCAGAACAGCTCAGAAAGTGAACAAAGAGTAAAATACAGGCAGTCCTCAGCTTACAAAGTTTTGAGTTGCAAAGTTTTGCACTTACAACTTTTATAAATTGACACCCCATTTCAACTTTCTGACGTCAGTTTCAACTTTACAAACACTTTGATCTGACGTGACACGGCACCAGCAATCAATATCACCGCGTTGCCCATCTCCCTGGAGAATCTGTCCAAAACTTCCTTGGACACTTTAAGAAAGCAGACAAGGCTCCAGAAAAACCTGAAGCCAAGACTCCTGAGAAGACTCCAGCCAAGAACCCTTCAAAAAGTCCAGCAAAGTCACCTCAAAGAAGTCCTTCCAAATCAATACGATAGCTACAGTTAATGTATTTATATCATAAACAGCTATGTTACTCATTTATAAAATCAAGTACAAAATTCTCGGTTATTTTTGGTGAAAATAGGGTATCAGGCCTTGTTTCAGGAACTTGTCCCCCCTTTATAACATTGTTTTGTATGGGGAAAAAATTGGTTCCGAGTTACAATGTTTTGACTTAAGATGCCGTTTTCAGGAACCAATTGTGTTGCAAGTCCAAGGACTGCCTGTATGTAAACAGAAGGTTGCTGGAGGTATAGTAGAATATTAATGAGTCAGAAGTCATTTATGTTTATAATTATCTATATGCTGTGTTGAAGAGCTGTTTAAAAACTTAAAAATATCAAACTGGATATTTCAAATCTGTCTTTCACAACAGTTGAACAAATCACATATACCAAATATAGCCTCTCTGACTGACCCCCATTCTTTCAAAAGTCCCCAAACAAGAGTGCAACAAAATTAATCCACTGCTAGGGTGGATTAAAAAAAAACAAAACACAAAAAACCAAAAAACCCCCCAATGATTTAAAAAAATCAAATCATATTTTATTTAAATCAAGCTTTATTTAATTTTTTGTTGAGATGCTTTTCAAAAAAATAAAGATAGTTTTAAATTAAGGTATGTTAAAGCTCAAAGATATCATCATGGAATAGGGATTATAACTTCTAATTATATACTGTTTGAGAGAATTTATTCATGTAACCTTTTTAGAAAAGCTTTATAAACAGGTCACATCAGGCCATGGACTATATTAGGGGCCCAATCTTATGGGATTCCCCCAGAGGCTCCTCTATAGATTAGTAAAGATTAAAGAACACCACCCTACCTAATGGGACTCAGTGCTCAGTCTGGAAGATCCCATTAAGCATCTCTGTGATGCTTAGCTTCAGTTCTCAAACTGTGGATTTGCGTCTCCAGAGATGACAGGCAGACAAGGGTTCTTTATGTAGATGTGATATTTTATTAGACGAACTAAACAGTTGGAAAAATTGTTCTTTGCAAGCTTTTGGGCACAAACACCATTCTTCAGCCATAGGAAGAATTTATCAGAGATAACATCCTTGTTAACAGCAGTTATGTGGAGATGAGACAACAGACCTGAAAACCTACCCATCAGCCCTATTGTCTCTCTGCAAGTTTGTGTACACACAATCAAGCCCTTACTTTTCTCTAGAACTGCAAAATTTCAAGAAGTTAAATGAATAAAGGATATCAAAACAAGAATGCACTTCTTGTAGAAAAAATGATTTTAAAAAGATTCAATTTAAATGAAATCCACCTTGCCAAATGCCCATTTGAAACCAGTGTGTTGCATCTCTGCACATAATTTTACGCTAGAGCACAAGTTATTGTTTATTAGTTGTACCACCACACTTACATCCAGGAAGTATGCAACTTCCTTTACTGTTTTAAAAATATATCACTAGTTACATAAGAGCATGTACAAGCGCTCAGTGCTGAATGAGTCTGACCAAATTAAGAAAGAGGTAAACTAGAGGTCTCATATGAGGGCTGCTTTGTTTGGATCTAAATGCTATTCAAGTCTCTCTGAATTCTTCTACTACATTCCACTAAAAAAGGCAAAGTATAATCTGTGCAAAATGAATGGCTAGCTAAGTTATTATTTCAATAAAAACTATTCTTGACAATTAGTTTTAAAGGTTGTATGTCCCATAACCTTCAATGCATAACCCTCACTCAAGAGTTGTTACTCAGAGCCAAATCACATCTCCATGCTAGGCACAAAGTGAAGTAAAACCTCCGTTTTCAGACTCAATTTTTGACATTCCCAAATTCTTGCTCTACTTAAAAAAGGAACTTGGTTCTTCTTTAAAAAAAAGTAATGCTTTCAACTGTTTAACACACTGAACAGTTTACATAAATGCAGACTAAGTTCACGAGACTCCATCCGTAAAGGGTCTTGACCCATCTACAACTACATCCATCATTCAACCTATGTTCATCTATTGAGTACATTTGAAATTCTAACTTACCTCTTTAGCGCAGTCCTTGTGAGAGCAACAGCAGCAGTGGGAATTAACTATGACAAATACAGGGCAAATCTCTCTCTTTGTAATATCCATTGGAGGAAAGATAGGCATCAGAAAGAAACAAAAAGGTATAAGAAAACTCCAATATGGGAGTTTAAGCTGAAGATTTAACGCACCGCAGAAGGAAAACAGACATAGAAGTTAGAAGGGAGCATTGTTCCCTGATTGACAAGACTTGTACTTCCCCAAGTTCTGTACATGAGTCTGCAAAACTCCAGACACTTATCTGCTTGCTCTGCCTCAAATCTCTGAATAGCAAGGAAATGCTAAGCAACAAGTACTACTGCTCCTCCTCTTTCCCCCAACTGTGGACACAAACAGGGCTTGGCAAAACAATGATCTTAACTTGCATAGTCCCACCTTCCCCATTCTCCACCCACTTTTGCTGCCAGTTCCAAGTTCAAAACAGTTTGGCGAAACTCCCACAACATCAAATACTACTGAAATGAAAGGAAAAGATTAAATACTTTGTGTAACACCTAAACCAAAAGTTGACTGGGACTAATTTATTCAGAACAGACATGGAGCTATAAGCATTCTGTCTACATACTCAGGTCTATTATTACAGCATGGTTCTAGCTCAATAAGCAACTCTGGTCCTTTCCTGAGTATTATATTTATTGTTTCCTGAACAATTAACACATCTGTCACTCCTTTTCCCTGAAGATCGGGGACCACATGATTAGATAACAAGGAATTGTCCAAATTGCCCTGGAATCCTCAAGATGCCTATATTTAACCACAATATTTTACTCCCTTCTCTCTTCATTCCCCAAGACTCAAACATTTGTTACCCAATTTCAGATAGGCATTATGAATCAGATAATTAATAAATATCCAAGTTCCTTAAGATTCTAAAATGCAGCATCATTAATCCATATAGTTTAAGATCTTGGAACAGCTATAATGAAGATTCCTCAGAGTCCTGAGACTGTATCAAATTAACAGTAATTCTACTAGATAGAATTTAAAAATTCTCAGTTGTTCACTGACCACCACTAAATTAAGACCTGAAGTAAGTATTAGTCAGTGAAAAGTAAGTCTCATGCAACTGAATGACTACTTTAGAAGCTATTAAGCCCACCTCACATCAAACTCTTCTTGGTACTCTTTACTCACTGAAAGCACCACAAATACATGCAAATACAAGTACATTGCTGCATTTAGATCTAGTAGCACATTCTAAGATAGCTCACTAAAAAGGCTTACTTTATGAACAAATCAGTGGAAAACCAATTTAAAGCGTTATTTACTATATTGTTGCACTGACTTGACCCTCAGTCTGATTCACACAAGTTTACGGCTGGAAGGGACTTTGTGAGATCATCAAATCCATTCACCATACTCTGGGCAGGAAAGACTGCTGGGGTCAAATAACCCCAGCAAGGTGAGCATCTGGTCTGCTTTTGAAGATTTCCCAGGTAGGTGCCTGCACCACACCTGCTGGGAGTCTTCCAGAGTCTGGTCTTACAAACCATGAAGAAGTTTTTCTCCTCGTGTCCAGTCTTTAACCTTTTTCTGGAGTTGAGCACTGTGGCTCCTGGTTTTCACCTGGGGCACTTTGGTAAATAGTTGTTCACCTTGCCCCTGATATACTTGTAAGTTGCCACCAAATCCCCCCAAAGTCGTCTCTTTTCTTGACTGAACAGCCTCACATCTGTCAGCCTTTCCTTGAATGGCTTGCTCTTTGGGCCTGTAATCATGAGTGGCTCTCCTCTGGACTCTCTCAAGCTTCTCCAAATCCTTCTTGAAGTGTGGTGCCCAAAACGACACAGTACCCCAGCTGCAGCCTCACCAGTGCCAAGTAGAGCAGGAGAATAACTTCCTTAGTTTTGCTTGAGATGCATCAGTCGATGCATGCCAGCATATTGTTTGCTCTGCTAACTGTAGCATCACACTAGCTTATGTACAATATACTTGAAATGAATGAGCCACTAAAAAAAGTGAATAATCAGCTACTTTTAAACAGCCTGCTGTCACAATATCCTGCAACTTGAAACTGAATAACTCAGGCCACTGACAGATGCGAAAGACACCAGTGCTTTACTAGAAGAGGCACTGCCTTAGTTTGATCCGGCTCACCCAAACATCTGTATAGATCGGGCACTTCAGCAGGTCTTTCTGGCGTTTTTACCTAAAGCCGATTCAATCAGTTATTAGATAAAAGCACCCAAAAGACCTGCTGAAGCACTGATCTATACAGATGTTTGGGCGAGCTGGGTCAAACTAATACAATACCTCTTCTGGGCATGTGCTCAGCTCAGTGTGGGGTGGCATGCTGACCTGAATGTTAAGTGCCGTTTGTTTTTTCCCCACATCTGTAAGCAGCCTCAATGACAAGTCATGCTAACGTAAATTTTTTCTTTGGTAGAGCTTAATGCAATACCTGTTTCTGAAATCAAAACAAGGAATGAGATTCTGTTCTTGTTTAAATAAGCTTATTTCCTTTAATTCTGGCTTAATTTTCCTGGCACAGTACAAGTTGTACAGCGTATTTTATTTGTTTCAACTTCTCAACCCCGTACCTAACCAGAGTGCCTACTTTACTCAAGTACATGAAGTACATGGCCCAAAAGGAATTTTAATGTAACCATTTAATCTTCTCAAACATAACATTCGGACTTGGTCACTGATTCTATTAGCCTCTGGACTGCAAAGTCAAATTACACAAACAAGGTAATTATTTTTTTTCCTTTTGTTTGGCTGTTAAGATGCCAGTTTAAGCCAGATCTGGGCTGCTATAACTATTAAGGAATTTAAAATGGAACCTATGGAAAAAACATGCAACTAAACCCTCATCCAACTAAAAGGCCCCCTAAGGCAACTCTATGCAAGGCAATTAGATTAGTTTACCCTGTGATACACTACATAGTCTACACTTGCTATTAGTTACCTGCCCAATCTAGGAACCTATAAAACTAAACCATTTCTTAGGATACAAGTGCAACAGATCAGCAAGGAAAAAGAAGATAAGCCAAAGAACTCTGATGGGCTCTCCAGAAACAGACCTTTGCATTATGCTCTTTCCTGGATACTGGCAGAAAACGCTTTAAAACAGAGGTTCATATGTGCAATGACTGTCTCCAAATCTCCTTTATCCTTATGCTGGTCCAATCCAGCTCCAATAATCACCATTAGAAAAAAAAATTTGAACCGTAACATTAACATGCAGAGAAAAAGAACTGACTGACCTTTCTTCTTCTCCTAGTAACTTGCATAAATTTGTAATTTACCAGAACAGTCAGTGTTTCAGCCTCTGCCTCAAAAGTTTTATGAACTCTTCCACATGCCCCCCCAATCTCCATAAACACACAACCTTGCCAATGCACCTTGTGTTTGACTGCATCCCCAGCTCAGTATACCAGTCCTAAACCCCAAATTAAGCTGCACTGAAAGAGCTTCTTATGTTTTTTCAGGTATTCGTTTCTATACTCTGCAGACTATCACTCATTCCAAATTGCGTCATTTCCCAACAGACACAGCTGGAGTATATGACAAACATGACCATTAGTGAGACTACATGAAAGATGGTATAATACCGATTTTCATTCCGGCAAGTTCTATTTATAACTTTAGGCAGGCAAGATTTTTTTTTGGTAGATGCAATTAGACCAAATGAATAGTTAGAAAAAAAGTTCTTTGTAAGCTTTCAGGCGCAATCACCCTTCTTTAGGCATAGGGAGTCTCTGCTGCTCTAAGTCTCTAAGGAATGAGAGAAGCTAAAAAAGTGTGACAGGATGTCAGTGAGAAAGTAAATAGGTGTAAATTAAGAGAACAAAAAAGGTAGAGAAGGGAAAGGAGGGGTTAAAAAAAAAAAAAAGCAAAAACTAAGTAGCATTTATATGTCGATTCACAAATTGTTACCGGTGGAAGTTCACTTCATTGTCTCTCTAACTTTAAATTTCACACTAGTATGGCATCTAGTACTCTAGGCAGACATGGCTCTTGGGGTAGATGTGATATCCGTTTGTTCTTTGCAAGCTTTGGGCACAAATGCCCTTCTTCAGGCATAGAGAGAAACTAATCCATTCTACTCCAAACAAAGTAGGTCTTCAATGCTACCAGAAAGATGCAAAATCTTTTGCCTTAAACCAATGGAAACAGAAGAACTTCCAGCCTCAAGAGACAGCCATGTCAATAAAATAGTTCTCTCATGGAAACTAACGCAGTATTTCTACCCCCCACCCCGCTTCCATTTTCTGCTTTCTTGTTTAACCTTCAAAGACTCAACTAATTATTAACACACAGGGTCAACAGGGTAGTTAGTTGCAAACAGTCATTGCAAGACAATTGTGCATATCATTCTTTAGATAAAGTATATTGATTTCTCTTGTGGACAAAAGAAAAAGATAAATGTTAAAAAAATTTAAGATTATATCTAAAGTCACTTAATTTTAAGGTGTCACTACTACATATTTACTGAAGTGAGTTTAGGAAAGCTTATGCATCTCTGATTTAGACTACAAAGTGCATCTCTATCCTGCCTCCTGCCTGACTTCAGATTAACACAGCTAACTACCTCTCCCTACTCATACTGAAGTCATAGAAGACGACATCATAAGACTCATTTTAAAATCCAAGGCTATCCAAACAAGTGTGTGCATGTGACATATCTAATTTACTCCAAGATAAGGAGAGTATCTGCTGCTTGAACGAGTGACCCTCATTAAATTTAAAGAGCTGAGATTTGATATAGGAAAACACAAATCCTATTTGGACTAATCAGAAGTGTTATTTAATTGACAGCTGTATTGCAATAGGTTACATTAAAACACTAGGCTAGCTGTTAAGTCCCTTGAAGCTTCCACTTAACTAAACAAACATTTAGCAACATACATTTATCAGAAAACTGAGGAACATCTACAGCTTAAGAATATGGTGCATCTTGGCGGAATAAAAAAAAAAAAATTGTAAAAAAGTGTGAACACACTACAAGTCCTGGAAACCCTTTTTCAGGAGAAGCTGCTTCAGGCCTTCTTGCACATTTTAAAGGAAAACTTTAATACATACTCTTTGTATAAAGAGAATTTTTAGAAGTCTTTTGGTATTTTTCCAAGTAAAATCAGGATCTGAATTCTCTGCAACTAAGGACACATTTACACCTGAATAGAGACAAACCAGTCATAGTGTACCCTCTAATAGCATCTTGTAAGACAGAGTCCTTGTCTAGTGTTCTATGTAACGTATACCCAATCCAAAACAGAGAAATATTGCAAAAGTGATGGGAGTGCCTGGCTGAGAGACAGCACAGAAATGCCTTTGGTATAGTTTTCTATATTTGCTCCACTACAAAGTTCATTACCAGAACAACCAAAGGGACTTTCTTCAGAAGGAACAGGACAACAGTGTGCACACGGTATGCGTGTCTGGAAGAGAAAACTACTGTTCCCTTGGACAAACGGACTGGTGTCCAGTGTTCACTCTTACATGGATTCCAAGGATAAAAATAGACCAGTGTAACCCTGTATTTATATACATCTAACCTTGTTTGGCATCAAAAAACTGAATGCCTCTTTTTTGCTTTTGCTTCACTGAAGCAGGCCTGTGCATAAAAACAACCCTAGTTGTTTAGAATAATTTTTAAAACGGTTTCAAAGTAAGGGGACAGGAAGACACTGATGGACATTAGTTTCAGCGCAGTGTTTAAATGTACAGAATTAAGGACTTGATTTAAAGAAAAGTAAGGTTTCGGTGACCTAGACCTACAAGCAGATCTAGATAGGCTAGTATGTTGGGCAGAACAGAACCAGATGAGGTTCAACACAGAGAAAAGCAAAGTGGTGCATGCGAAGTGGGAAGGAAGCACCCCCACCACACCTACAGGCTGGACATCGCTAAGCTGACCAGCACTACAGATGAAAGTGATCTGGGAGGTAACGACAGACCCCAGCACAAATACGAGCCGGCAATGTGATGCAGTAGCCACTAGTCTGGCATGCAATCGATGCATCTCCAGTAAATCCAAAAGAAGCGATTCTCCTGCTTTACTCAACATTGGTGCGGCTGCAGCTGGAGTAGTGTGTCCAGTTCTGGGCGCTGCACTTCAACAAGGATGTGCCAAAGCTCAAAAGAATCCAGAGAAGGGCCACCCACATGATCAGGGACTTGCATGGCAAGCCATACGAGGAGAGGCTGAGGGATCTCAGACTCTTCAGCCTAAAGAAAAGGCTGAGAGTGGAGCTGATTGCAGCTTACCACTATATCAGAGGCATACATCAGGGGCTCAGTGAACAACTGTTCACCAGGGCACCCTGAAGGAAAGCTAGAAACAACAGCCACAAACTCCTGGAAGATGGTTTCAGGTTGAACATTAAGAAAAACTTCTTTACAACTAGGGTGTCCACACTATGGAACAAGCTCCCACCAGGTGTGGTGTAATCATCCACTCTAAAGGTCTTCAAGAGAAGGCTAGATGGTCAGCTGGCTGAGGTCACCTGATCCCAGATGTCTTTCCTGATCATGCAGGGGGCTGGACCCCATGATCCTTCAGGGTCCCTTCCAGCCCTGTGATTCTACGATGATTCTAGGAGTAAAATACTCCAAAAAATTCTGGAGACAGTGACACTTGACTCCAAACTGTATTGTCTGTCTGTCTGTCACACAGCTGCAACCCTGACAGGAAAGTCATATTCAAGAACTAGTTTATACAGTAAAAACACATGGCTTAAGCATCTTCAAGAAAGCCACAGGAAGGTGCCAAAAAAAAAAAAAATACAGCTTACCAAATGGAGTCAAACTGCCCAAAATTCTATTACAGACTGTTGGCTAGCAGATTAGATCAGCAACCTCCCCAAACAGCTTTTAGCAAATGTGTTCAGGACAAAGAAAGGCTCCCATGCAATTCAAAAGCTTCACTGTAACCACCTCTCAAACAATTGTCTGATTTCCTCTGGGGTCTTGCTCTTTAATGCAACTGAAAGTTCAGAGGTTAACAACTCCAAGTGTCCTAACTTTTCCAGAAATGTGCTTAAAATACAAAACTAAAGAATTTACTTCTCGTTAAAAACATACTTTGATGTACTATGGATAGTTTCCCCTCCAAACTAAAAGGACAAATTTACACTCTTTGGGGTCTCTAAAAGTTATGATTAGAGATAATGATTTCATGCAAGACCACAGTTATAACTAGGGAACCAATTTTTTCTGTTTGCCACAGAAAAACACTAATTTTTTTCCTTTAAAGGAACATCACAGAGGCTCCCCCACAGTGAGGGAAGAGTGGGGCAGGGGCAACCAGGGGTGCTGGCAAGAATGTACAGCTGTAGGGCCCAGCTGGGAGAGCAGGACTCATCTGGAGGGGTTGGTTCCCCACTGCTGCATGTACTCCCAGGAAAGGGTTAAGTGCCAGAGGCAATCCGTTGGAGGGATAAGGGGAGACATGTACCCCTGCCCTGATTTATGCACAGGGTGGGGGAGGATGCAGGCTGCCCACTGCAGGCCCAGGACTCTGCCCTGCTGCCCTCACCCAGGGGGCCTCTGCAGCCCAGCAGCAGGGCAGAGTGTGGGAGCACAGAGCAGGGCAGGGTGGGGTGGGGAAGCTCAGGTGACACCACTACTGGGCAATCTGCACTGGCTGTGCCATCATGGCGAGGCACCCCGTGCCCACCCAGCAATAGCATGAGGGCACAACTTCCACACTGCCCCCCCAACCACCTACTCCCCTCCCAGCTGCTGACAGGCAGGCAGGGGGCATATCACCATGGAGCTGCAGCTGGCGCAGGGGTCCTGGCCACAAGGGCGGCACTACTGAGCCTCCTCACCCCACTCTGCCCTCTTGTGTTGGGTCCCACTGGCTGACCTATGGAGGCCCATGGCGGGGAGGGGAAGAGCAGAGCAGGGCAGGGCAGGGAACCCCAAGCCCCACAGTGGGCAGCCAGAAGCCATCTTCTCACAAAAGGGCGGGGTTCTGTGCTCAGCTCCAGCTGCAGTAGCAGCTGGGGTCTGGGCACTGCTGGCCAGCTGCAGCTGGCACCTATGGAACAAGGAGGAGACAGGATGGTCCCATAGCCCTGGTAGCTGGGGGCCCCCTCCACTGGGGGGGGGGGG
>NW_017728931.1:35619056-35656597 GCF_001723895.1 Crocodylus porosus
GTGGGATTTTTAAACAGAGAAAACCAGGATCCCTGGTTATAACCTACACTCCAAATGGGAGGGGAAAAGACCCATCCAGGTAAGAAGTCCTCCCAAATACTCAACTGGTAGCATTTCAGTAGCTTGTGTTTTTGAAAATTAATATTAGCATATAGTTGCCCATGTACTTAAATCCTAGAAATAATTCTCAAAAAAACCAGAGGTTATCATGTAACAACTGTGCTACCATTCTAGGGAATCCTTACGGTATCAAAGCTTTTGGTTGCCCTCTTCCCCAAGCTACTGTTCACCTCCACAAGCCTGGAAATTCTGGGGAACTCACCACTCTACCTGTAGTTTTCCCTCGAGATGGAAAATAAGGCAAAATTTAAGACTACAATGCTACACTCAGAGGTGACCATGTGAAAATGTTTCAAACACCCAGCTTGCTCATTTTGGCAACTCCGTGAAATAACGTAAAGTCTTATTTCTATTAGTACTGGAACAGCCACTGGCTACTGCTTTCTTTTCTAAAAGTAAATTCAAAAGCAGGACCAACTATTACCCACAGTTACACAGTTCAATCCCAAAGAAAAACCAGGAAGCTTGTACAGTAGGGGTGTGTGAAGCGGGCCCAATTCAATTCGGATTCGGCCCAATTCAGGGACAGCGATTCAATTTGGCTGACTCTGAAGGTTCTACACCGATTTAGAGAATAGGCGATTCGGACACAGGCATAGCTTTAAATATTTTTCTACATACCTCAAGGTACCAGGCACAGCTCATGAATACTATGATGCTGGGGCAGGTGGACCATCCCACAGAAGCACAGGGGGACCCCCCCATGTGCTCAGCAGTGAACCCGGAAGTGGAACGGAAGAACTTCTGATCCACTTCCGGGTCCACCAGGGAGCACGCAAGAGGGCCCCCCCACACCCCTCCCAACTCACCGATCGGCTGCAGGGGGACTCCTGGTGCCCCCCCAAACCCAAGAGGCACCAGTTGCTGAGCCGGGGGAGTGTGCGCGTGTGGGCCGGGAGGGAGGGAGGCACAGCACTCTCTCTGACAGACCCAGAAGTGGACCAAAAGTGCTTCTGGTCCACTTCTGGGTCTTCTGCAGAATGCACTGGGGAACCTCCTGCGCTTCTCTGGTACACTCCATCCACCTCAGCATGGCAGCATTCACAAGCTGCTTGGTACCTCGAGGTACACAGAAAAAACAATTTAAAAGCTGTGTCTATGTCTGAATCACCAAATTGATTTGGAGGGTTCCAATTCAATTCAGAGAGATTGAAGGGTCCTCTGATTCAATATGGATTCAGAGATTCAGGCACTGAAAAAAGTCAGGCCAAATTGAAATCAGGGACCAAAGCTTCACACAGCCCTACTGTACAGATAAGAGTACAGAATGAAGAATTAATGATACCAAAAGTCTCTGAACACAAGCATCCAAGGTTAGGCTCCTTAATCAAACGTAGCCTGATTTTAAAAGAAACTGAACACCCCAATTCACATTCAGCTCAGAGGAAGCTAAATACACTGTTCAAACATTCTGGATATTATTTGGGTGCCTAAACAACTTGGGGAACCTTATTACTGAAAGTTTCAGATAAGAGTTTTGAGTGGTATATTAGCCCTTTTGATTTTATGAAATCCAATCCAAATTCTGTCCTCCTTGTCTTTCTGTCATTTCAGGTCGGATCTAATTCCAAAAGTGTGAATTCCTCTGTACAGAGGTCCATTTTAATCACATACGTGTGAAGAATTCTTCCCAACTTACGATACATCTCAACTCTTAGGCCGAGTCCACAAGAGCTTGGACGTTGTTTTCCTGCTGCTTGCCCCCATGGAATGCTTGTGCTGTGCACCCTCTGGCGTGCAGCAGGTTACCCTGGATGGGGTAGGGGAAACTGGAGCCAATACAGCTGGCCCCAGCAGCCTTAACTGAGGTCCTGGGGGCCTATTTCTGAGTGTAGCTCCAGCCAGCCAGGCTTCAGTTTTGGACAGTACACACTGTCCCCACATGCAACGCTCCGCTTTAGTTTTTGTGCGTTTCTGGCCCCAGGATCTCCCAGAGTTAAAAACCTCCTGCACTTCTACTTTGCAGCACAGAGAACACCTAAATATGCAGTATGTGGTGCCACATACATGTCTGCAGCATTTAATACCATATGTCCACAATCATCTGGACGCAGTCTTAGATTCCAAGCCCAGTTTGTAGACCTGCCATTGATAAGACAGTTCTGACGTGTAGCCTGGACAATTTTGAAATGGAGTCAACATATTTCTCACAAGGTCACTTCTAGAGATGCTTCTTCAAGAGCAGACTCAACTTAAAAAAAGCTGATTGTGAACTTCTTCTCTTTTACCTCACTTTTAAGAATGTTATCATTTGTTTTACAAGTCTAAGCCTCCTTTCACTATTGGTTGGTCCTCCCCACACCTTCTTCAGGTCTTCATCTTCTTTACTCATTCAAAGCAATATGGGGAGCTGACCCAAGAGCACAAGAACTTGAGTTATTGCTTTAACTGCGTAACAGGCTGCTTTCTTTAAGCATCAGTTCTTTTACCCCAACTCAAGCATGCTAATAACTGCAAGTCAGTATCTATTTTTGTATCTGCAGAAGCCTTCGTACACATTCAATGGCATAATGGACACCATGAACACCAGAGTACTTCTTGTACCTCAGATGCCATCTCTCACAGAAGGCTGACACTGACAAAGGAATCCAACACCTCAAATGTGCAAGCGCATCCTTGAGACACTGAGAAAGTGGGCGCTCGAAGATTGTAACATCAGATCCAAAACCAAACTCATGGTTTACCAAGCAGTCATGATCACCACCTTACTGTACAGAGCTGAAACATGGACAACCTACAAGAGACCCTTCAAATCATTGCAGAAGTACCATAAATGCTGCCTGCAAAAGATCCTTTGAATCCAGTGTGAAGACACACCAATATTAGCATCCTTTTGCAAGCAAACACCATGAACACCGAGGGGATGATTATCCAACATCAACACTACTAGGCTGACCATGTCACCTGGATGTCCTACTCCAGACTCCCAAAACAAGGTTTATTCTCTTAGCTAAGTCAAGGCCTCTGCTCTCCTCTTGAGCATATAAAGCACTTCAGAAGACATCCTCAAGGCCAACTTAAAAGATGCAACGTCAACATCAATTCATAGGAGACCATCAACCAGGACCACCCCAAATGGAGGAAGAGTCTGTTGCAAGGATCTCAGTATTTTGAAACTTTAAGACAACAACATGAGACAGACAAGCAGGAATGGTAGAAACAGCTGGTTGCAGACAGAATCAAGAATCCAAAACCACCCACCCTGCAGGGAAACATCCCTGAGCTGCAACGGAGTCTAATGATCCTAGATCAGCCTCATCAGCCATGTTTGGACCCACAGGTAAGGCAGTCATGGGAGACAATCATCCTCAACTGTGAGGTATTGCCAAAGAGGAAGTAAAGCTAAATGAAGACATAGTTGCATGGTTATTGGCTGCATATCATACTTTGAGACAACAGTCACTTTTTTCTTCCACTCAGCCAGCTGTCTAGAAAAGTCACCATTCAAAAAACTGTTTTGAAGACAGTTTATAGTCAGCAGGTATAAGTGGTTAGCCTAACGGTCCATATTTTATCTATTTACACTAAGAAAGGTGCATAAACACTTAATAGCCTAACTCAATACTGTTGCACCAAGTAATTAACATGGTTTGGGTGGCTGACTCAATTAACCAGCTTGTTTAAATTTTACACCAAGAGTGCAGCAGAAACAAAGTCTTTATTTCACTTGTATAAGCTATATTCAGAGGAGGCTACCAAGCCTAAAACAAGAGATACACTTTAACATTTTAACCTAATGATCCAGTTCCTTTAACAGCTAGTAAAAAGTCAAGGAACTATATTATCCCTCACTAACTGGGATAATGGCCCATTTCAATGCTGCCCCTTTCCAACATCATGTTGTATCAATACATGGAAGAAACTAGATCTTCCATATCTGTAAGCTCATTAGCAAATCCTAGAACATGACCACAAAATATTTTTAAAACTAGATGCATTTCATTCCAAGTTAGTAATGGCTGATCATTTCAAGAGGCTATCTATAAAATTGAGTCTTACATAATCAGTCTTGAGACCTTTATGAACTACAAAAGCCTTGCCATCACGTACAGCCACTTAGATAAAAAGACCCCGGCTAACAGTAAACCCAGACCAGACAAAATGGACATGCAACAGCAAAGGCTGCTTAGCCAACTCTGCATACAATTTTAAAACACAAGTCCAGTAACAGTGCCGCCTTTAAACAAGCAACTATATAAAAGTTTCCCTCCATACCTGACAAAGGAATTTGCTACCACTATTAGTAATGCTCTGAGAATTCTGACATTGCAAAATGATTGAAAAATGTAAGAAAAAAGATTGTTTGATATTATTACTCTAGGAACAGCATACAGGTCGTTTGGTGTCCAAGCTGGTTGAATACAACACATCTAAAGCTTTTTTAGGTGGATGGGGAAAATATTAAGATGCAATTTGTGGAGTTCATTTTTATTTCCACGTTATTTTGCCTGATCTTTTTACTTTTCCAGGGTTATTCTAAACTTCTGAAGAGCTCTTGGATGTGTCCATGACAGGGGTAGGCAACCCCAGAACAGGTGCTGGAATTTAACACTCAAAGGCATTTTGCTTGGTCCACATACCTTGGGACAGACAGCAGGAAAGGGGCCAGGGCTCCACTGCTCCCAGGATTGGAACCCTTGCAACTCCCCCACCATCGACCCCTGGCATGCCAACATCTTACAGATCGAGGCCATGGGTGTATGTTTGGCACTCTGCCCAAAAACACTGCTGACCCCTGGTCTATGAGATTGTGCTTACTTTTTAAAAAGACTACCTAGTAACTAGTTTGTCATTTTTATAAGTGCATCAGAAAAAGCTGACGTCTAAGGAAATTCTGATCTTGTGCTTTCTACCCATAATTCTTTCAGGGCCATATAAGATTGGGGCTTTTTGATGTTGCATCTTTTTTGTTTATTATTACTAATTTAAAGCTCTTCGCAGAATTAAAAAGAAAAGGAAAAAAGTAGAAGAGAAAGACTCAAGACTGAACTTGAAGAGACCTAAAAACAAGCAAGAGGAAAGAGACAGGGCATTAAAAAAAGCTGATGATTCAACTACTTTTCATGAAAACAAACGTCAATCCCATTCTAAATACCCTGCAGACACCTTCATATTTAGGAGACGGTGCTGCCTACATTCCAATTGCTGCATTTTCCCACATACTACCCCCACCCTCCTAAATAAGACGCACCTTGCATTTGGAAGGCAGAATGAAGAAAAATATTTTTCCAAGAGTTGTAACCAACTACATGAGTGTCCAGGAAGTGTGGCATCCCAGCAGGAGCTTCTTCCTGTGGCAGGACAGCCACAAGTTTAAGCCTCAGACCCGTACAAAGGCTTAAAAGTAAGACTTACTTCTTTACTGTAAATAGTTCTTTATCTAAAAAGTTCCTGTAAAGAATCAAGTGTTATTTCCAGACAACAAGCCTGCATGTTACATACTGCATGCAGCAGCTCACTTGCTCCAAGCCAGCTCAACTGCTGACATGCAAACTACCGTGCTCAGCCTTACCCACTGGCTGCAAAGGTTTACACAGGAACTCAACCCCACCTGCTCATTAAGGCACCAGAGAAGTGACAGCCATTTTTAAACTTCTACCCCAGTGGGGGGGGGGGGAATAGATCAGTTTCCTGCTTAAGACACCCCAATTTTGGATAGCTAGGATGCACGTGGTATCTGAGTAAGTCCGATAGATACAAAGGTGTATATTACAATGCTTGTCCAGACACTGCCTCTTCAGCCAAGTTGCTGAACACTGCTCAGTTAGATGTTTTTTAACTGACACTTGTGAGAGATCTGGTGGACTAGTAAGGCTCCTAGTGACTACCAGAAACACCATGGAAAAAGTTTATCTAGTTGCACAAGGCCTACTCGTAAGCCTTGGAATGGATGAGGGAGCAGGGAGGAGGCAGAGGGAAGAATCTATTCCCTTGAATGTTCAGAGACAGACTACGTGCTTGGCACACCATCTTGGTTCCAGACAAAGGCACAAAGTGGAATGGCTGCAACGCCTTCCTCAGTTCTATCTGCAACTGATGGTTTAAAAGTTCAAACATTAATGAACAGAAAAAGTTGAAATGTGCACAAAACATTTAAGAGAACGATTATTGTTCAGGTGACTGTTTTCCTTTCTTCAAGAAATCATAGATGACTTGAGTATTTGTCAACCAGTATGACAAGGCTCTGGAGCTATTGTAACATGGACTGGAGAAGATTTCAGCAAGTCAGTCAAACTAAGAAGTTTCAAATAAAGTATGTTAAGAAAGTTTTGGTAAGAACCAAGTGGCAGCCTTATAGAGGTTTATAATTGGAACATATTTCAGAAAAGCTACTGAACTAAATTTGTGCTGTAATGGAACGAGCAGCAGCTTTCAAAGCGGGAGATCTGCAAGCAAAGGGAGTACCAAAACTCTGTTTATACACACTGTAAAACATTTGGCATCCTGAGCTGAAACACCCTGGCCCTTTGAATTTAAAATTTCTCAAACAGAAAGATACACTTTGAATAGGTTTGTTCTACTGTTGGAGAACAGCATTGAGACTATCAAAATAATACAAGTCTCTTAATCTTTAGGCATGGGTATTTTAGGAAAATAGCTAGTACTGTTTGATTGAGATGAATATCTATAATGATTTTGGGTATGATTAAGATGAAGCCTCAAAGAACTCTTATCCTTGTGAAATGTATATAATGACTCTATCATGGCCTGTATTTCAGAAATTCTTTTTAGCTAGTATTACTGTCATGAAAGTACAATTTTCTCCAAAAGGTGGATAAACAAGGCAATACAAGGATCAAGAAACAAAAAGCTAAGAAAAGATGAAGCTTAAATCCCATGGGTGACCTACGTCTGAGAACTGGTGGTTATAGAGCCTTGAGATAGATGGTGCTTTATTTACTGGAAGCTATGTTGTAGAATCCTCACTGGCTAGACAACTAAAACCAGAAGCAAAAAAGGTGTTGCAATACCTGCTGAATTCCAGACTGGGTCAGAGATGGATGGCTGGATTAGGCACAGATTGAGAATCTTTAATTCAGTAACAAGTTGCTGTCAGATTTCATCCTGTTATATAAAGTGTATTTTAATCTTATCCCATCTAGACTCTCAAGTGAATTCAGATATCGATGAGCCATGCTGCAAGTTATAGAGATTTAAATCAACTAAATAGCCTTGCTTCTGTGACAAGCCATATAACAGTGGAAGCAGCTGACACCTGTGTAGACAGGCTTCACATTAAGATACAAGCCTTGTCTTAGTTGAGTTAGCACTAGGAATATCTTTGAGGCTCAACCATCTTTGTGTTTCAATAATGCCTGGAATTGAGGAAACAAGACAAGTCTCCTGACTGTGAAGAAAAGAAATTCATCCATCACAAAATCCACCTGTACTTTAGACTGTTCTTGTTCTGAAAGGTGTTGAAGAGATCGGCCACAGATGCCCACCTGCAAAACGTTTTATGAATGCTGCTGCTACTTGTAATTGCCACTCATGGACTCAGATAAGAGGCCCAGCTGAAGGACTCCACTACCAAGTCTCTCTCCTAGGAGATGAAATGGCTTCCATGTGAATACAAAGATTCTACAGATTTATCATCTCAATATTACAGACTGAGTTTTGCCCCAGCCTGCCTGTTCAGTACATAGCAGCACCTATGCTACATGCGGCTTTTCTTTAAGGAGAAAATATGCTCCATATTTAGCACATTCCTGCAGTTGCAGTACGTTTCCATGTGTGTAGCATGCCACAATGCTTTAGACTTATGAGATGAGCACCTCAGCCACTGATTGGGACATCTTAAATTAATGTGATCAGTGAAAGTATAGCTCGATCTTTTGGCACACACAGAGGGTTCACGCACCTTTTGAAAAGGTACAATACTTGACTAAGTTGCAACAGCATGTCTAGCAAGGCAAGCCTGAAAGCCACAGTAACTCTTGGCTCTACTGTTTACATTCTGCAGAACTGTTCCAAATCTGTCTTGCAGTACAGAAGTAGTAGCTTTTGAGGAATCAAGGACAGCTCCTATGACTATTTTATCAGAGGGTGTTTTAAAAACAAAAACAAAAAACACATTTTTAAAAAACTCTAGTTGCATAAAATGTGAGCTAAATGTACACTAAGTCTGTAACCTGATCTCTGACCAGACCTAGACAAGCTTATGACCCAAGAAAGGGAAGGCTTGGACACCCAAGGATCAAAAGATGGGCAGCCATCCCTGCCATACATTTGGTAAAGATCAGTAAAACACAATTCCTTTAAGACCTTTTCAGCCAAGATAGTTGGGAGTCTTAGAGTAAATCTTAAGGATTTCTAGGGCCTTATGTGAACTCTTATCTATAAAAAACACACATCCTATAGTTGAAGAGGAAGCATACCAAGGAAGGGAACAAAAGGAGGAATAAAAGCTACCCTACTTCTTCTGAATATAGTAAGATTTTAGCGTTTTTAAAATCCAGGACATCTCAGACTAACCTCTGTCATCGCAGATGAAGAAACAGAAATAAACAATTATCCCTCACATACTGTGGTCCAACTTCCTCTACAGCTCCCAGATCTAATACTCAGTAGTAGTACTAATACTCAGATTTCTGCAATAGGAACCTTTCTTGTAAAACTACACTAAGCCAGGGAAGGAAGGCAGATGGGGCTGAGGAAAGAAGTGGAACTGAATTATCTCCAACCACAAAGCTTAGAATCATATTGTTGGAAGAGCTGGATGTCCAGGTACTGTGAAAGAGACAAAACCTACCCTACCTCTTGGAAATCTTAGAGAACAGATTCCCAACTTGGATACACATCAAAAGTTATTTAGCAAGCGTCAATCCTCACTGTGTGAAAACAGCAGTCAATGATGTGCATCTGTGCTCAGTAGGCTTATCATGCCTTTTGACTAGGGTCTACCTATTTACGCAGATGGAAGTATTTGCAGTGAATCAGATCCTCAGTAAAAGTTGCTCTCCTCTGGCACTGGTATTCTAGAGAATAAGGTATGGCTTTGGAGTTCTTTGCGCAGGTCAGAAAAGGCTTAGTTCTTCACATAGTAAGTCCTTGGTTTTGGACCTCCTCAGAAAATTCCTGTCACAGCCAGCAGCAATGAAGATCACAACTACAACATAGAAGGTAAGCAGCCAAAGTAATCAAGTGCAGATTATAGCATAGTCTTACTGCAAGAGGATCTTCAGTAATGCTAATTTTATCTTCAGGAAGTTTTAGAGAGGGAATCCCAGTCAACAATTATCTGGACAATAAAGCCGGATAATCTGATATTCTTATGTGCAAGCAGGCCATGGAACACAACCGGCATTCAAACAGATCTAGTTCTTTCTAATTTTTATCATTTGTTTTAGGTATAGCCTGAAGTTGCTTGGCACATTCATTCATGGCTGCTACTACAAGGAACCCTGGAGACTAATGAGATAGGTGGAGAGGTGGGGAGGAGTGGGAGGGAGCTTCAAATCCTTTAGCTTGAATTTCATAACACCTAACCATCTGCATTTCTGAAACTTGGCAGTAAATGCCTGCTTGTGCCAAAGACAGAGTCCTGGCAAATAAGGCTTCATTTGCAGGCAGCATTATGTTAACTGACACAAGGATTTGTAAAATGGTTACTAGATGGTACAGATGCGAGAGAACCAGCTACTGCAGCCCCTAATGCCAAAACTACTCTCTGGATAAGGCTAAGGCTGACAGACCTGAAAGCCCATTGGGACTGAGGAGGCAGATTGTGGTCCCACCACCTCATCTGGAGATGCAGAAGCAATGCAAGACAAAAATATCTTTACCTTCAGCAGAACTAATGCTACAAAATAAACATGGAGGAACAGGCGATTTCTCCTTTTGAAGCCTGAGACATACGAGCCATGCCTAGAGCATGATATTAAATCCCCTTAGAATATGCCATGGGTTTCCAGGGTGAATTGGGGAGGAGGGGTTTAACCAAAAGACTACAAGAAACTCAGCAGTCAATCAACAAGGTAACTATTTCATAGACGTTAGGGCTGGAAGGGACCTCAGAAGATCATTGAGTCCAGCCCCCTGCCCCAGGAGCAGGAAGTCAGCTGGGGTCATAGGATCCCAGCAAGATAAACATTAAAATGACTCTTGAAGGCATTCAGTGTAGGTGCTTGAACCACCTCCAATGGCAGGCTATTCCAGACCTTGGGGGCTCAGACAGTAAAGAAGTTCTTCTTCATGTCCAGCTTGAAACGGTCATAGAGGGGTTTATAACCGTTCAACCTTGTCATCCTTTGGGGTGCTCTGGTGAACAAACATTCCCCCAGATCCTGGTGGTCACCCCTGAAACTTATAGGTGGGCATCAGATCACCCCTGAGCCTGCACTTTTCCAGGCTAAAGAGCCCCGTGGCTCTCAGCCTCTCATCATAAGGTCTGTTTTCCTGACCTCTGATCATGCACATGGCTCTTCTCAAGCTTCTCCACAACCTTTTTGAATTGTGGGGCCCAAAACTGGATGCGGTACTCCAGCTGTGGCCTCACCAAGGCTGACTACAATGGGAGAATGATGTCCTGGGATCTGCTTGAGAAGCATCTGTGGATGCAAGCCAACGTTTTGCTCGCTTTACTACCAGCAGCATCACATTGAAGGCTCATGTTCATGCTGTTAATGTCTGTATCATTCCCATTAATAAAAAGGTTTAATTAAAATGTGCATAGGTTTAATTAAGTGTACACATCCTGAAGCCAGTGTCAGGATCTATGACTGCAGAGATCAGAATTGAAGGAGATTGAGGATCTTAAGTAAGAGTTTAGGAAAGTGAGAAATAAATCCTGAAGAATATAAAAGGAGGTCTAATTACTGCAATTTTGGAACTCTGTTCAACTGCACAGAGGCTGCTTGCAGACATTTAAAAAACACAAAAATACCCCATGCACCTTACTAGAAGCAGCAGCGCATTACTTTGACCCAGCTCTGCAGCATCTACATAGATCAGGTGCTTCAGCCAGGCTTTTTGGCACTTTTTTATCCAAAGCCAATTCAAATCGTCTATTAGATGGAAGGGCCAAAAAACCCATTACAGCACCCAATCTATATAGATGTCAGCTGAGCTGGGGTCCAACTAATGTACTGTCTCTACTGGTCATGCACTGGGCTTGGCATAGGAATGGGCACAGTTTAAAGTGCTGGGTTGGGGTTTTTTGTTTTGGTTTTTTTTTTTTAGATAAAATGTCTGCAAGCAGCATTAGTTACTAGTTGCTGCTGGCGTCATTGTAGGTGACCACAGTTAAGCAATAAAATGTAAACTACTTCTCAAGTTACAATCCTTATGAAGTTTTTCACCAGTAGATATTAGTAACCAGGTGCTGACCCAATCGCAAAAGACTAGTATGGAAGGGCAAAGGCAAAAGACAAAAGCACCAAGATTACCTGTAATATCAGAAGAACTGAAATAGTTTGGAAGTCTTCTGTGATAGAAGGAATGTAGTCTAAGGATGTAAAAGCAGAAGTTAAAGAACTCAACAATACTGTTGAAGGTGGAACAATAATAAATTATATCCAAGAGAATGGAAATGGTGCTGGTCTCAAAAGTTACCACGATTTTATCATGGCAAACAGCACCACTCCACATGGTTTCTTCTGTAAAGCAATCCAAAATCAAGTGAAAATGATTTATGTTTGCAAGATCTGAAGCCATGAGGCAGGCTTCTTGGACCCTTCTTCAGAGTCCATTGCCCCCTTCCCCTCTCCATACACACTTTTTAAGTCAGATGTATGCAATTTCTCCAGAAACAGCACTGAAAAGTTTGTTGGGGTTTTTTTTTTTGTTTTGTTTTGTTTTTTGTAAAGAGGACTCTCCAAGACAGAACCATGTGAACAAAGGAAGATCACAGAGCTTGCTGCATCAGATGTTCTTTCAGGTAAAGCATCTCATGGTCATACCCCACCTGCATCATAAAACAAGCTTCAAAATGCCTTACAGATAGGTCACATGACTGTTAAATGCCCTTCCCCAAGGCAGAACAAGCAGCAAGAATGTCCATTATTTGCATACATAAATTACCAGGCTTAACCCCCTGGGTTTTTTTGTTTTGTTTTTTTAAAAACACATTGTTGTAAAATCTGAGGGGTACTTCACTTAAACTACTAATAAAATATTTGAAAACTTTTTACAAGTACATAAGAATGCCAACTACATAGCAGCATGTTCCACACTAACGCCTGGTGGCTAAAATTTCTGGCTCGAGTGCACTGTGTCTGCATGTGTACACATATCCAAATACATCAGTTGAAGAGCTAGGCTTGAATAAAGCTAAAGTAACAAAAATGGAAGACCACAAAACAGTTGCTTTCCAAGTGTAGAACCAATTGAGATTTCTGTAACCCCTCAAAAAGGCCTCAAAAAAAGCTCAGCAGAAAATGCTTGGACCCTAAAGAAGTTGCTAAGTTAGGCTAGAGAATAAGTTTACTAAAAAGTATTTTCTAGGATACTTCAGATCATGAGCCAGAATTCTAACATAAGCAGGGAACTTCCCCCCCTTTATGTGGAACATGGCAAAACAACAACAACAAAAAAACAAGCCTCCTCCCCTCCTTCCTTTGCATATAAAGCATAACAGATTCCGCACTTGAGCAGCACTGTCTTGACCAAAGATTGTAGGTACTAAAACTCCTCCAAACAGCATTATGCTACGTCTAAAACTTGAAGCAACTTGCCACGCCAAGGAAGGCCTTTACGTGCAGAGAAGTATATTGAGTGGACAAGCACTAGCAGGTCTGCATATCAGATTCACCTTCATTATGATTACAACAAGTCTGCATAATAGTTTTCTTAGGACCCTTTATGCAAGTGGGAAAGTAAGAACACAAATCACCCCACAGAAGGTGGCAAATTCATAGCAAGCCAATACAAAGCATCTAGGCTTGCAAGATTTGGGTATCCACAGACAAGTCTTGGTAGTGAAGTTTTGTAGTCAAGTCTACAAAGAAAATTTAAAAATCCCTTTTTGGAACTATACTGAAGAATAAATCCATGGAAACAACTCCTGCATAAAATATAACCAGTATTTGTACAGTTAAAGCAATAAAACCTAAATGATACGGAATTGTTTATTAAAGAAACAAAAAACCAGGGGGCAGGGATTCCTTAAGAGGGCGGCTAGTTCATTTTTTTAGTACAACTACTGCAATGGTGTCAGATGCAAGCAGATACATTTTCCACATGCTGAAGGAATTTATGATGGTCTCTTTTCCCTGAATTACATTCCTTATGTGAAACAGTTCAAGGAACTCAGTCTGGACAGGCTCCATGACAGGGCAAATTAGCCCCTCCTGTACTTGCAAGTGGGGAGTCAAGAGCTCAATTAGCCTTCCAGATACAACTGGCAGTGAGCCAATCAAGCTACTAGACACATCTGAGGAGGAGTGAGGTTTCCTTTAAGTGGTTCTGAGGTCCAAGACAATTGGAAAAGGACAAATATAATGCCCATCTTTAAAGAAAAGGAAGAAGGCGGATCCAGGGAACTATAAACTGGTCAGCTTCACCTCAGTCCCTGGGAAAAAAAAAAAAAAAAATCATGGAGCAGGTCCTCAAGGAATTTATTTCTAAGCACTTGGAGGAGAAGGTGATTAAGAACAATCAACATGGATTCACCAAGAGCAAGTAATGCCTGACCAACCTGATTGTCTTCTAGGAGAGAAAACAGGTTCTGTGGATGCAGGGAAAGCAGTGAATGGGATATACTAGACTTTAGCAAGGCTTTTGATACCATCTCCCACAGCATTCTTGCAAGCAAGCTGAGGAAGTATGGGTTGGATAAATGGACTGCAAGGTAGATAGAAAGCTGGCTGGATAGTCAGGCTCAGTGAGTGGTAAATCAACAGCTCATTGTCTAGTTGGCAGCTGGTATCAAATGAGTGCCCCCCCAGGGGTTGGTCCTGGGGCCAGTTTTCTTCAATATCATCAGCAACAACCTGGAAGATGGCACAATGTGCACCCTCAGCAAGTTCACAGATGACACCAAGCTGGGGGGGGTGAAGTAGATATGCTAGAGGGTAGGGATAGGATTCAGAGTGACTGAGACAAATTGGAGGATTGGGCCAAAAGAAATCTCATAAGGTTCAACAAAGACAAGTGCAAAGTCCTGAATTTAGAACTAGAAGTGCGTGAATATATCAGTTGCATACCAGATCAGCACCGAAGAAAGGGAAAACTTACATTATTGACTATCAGCTTTTTTTGGGCAGTGTAGCCAATAATGTTCACCAATAAATATAATTAATTGTGGCTTCTGGCTGGGGCCCTTGGACACTGCATGCATGTGCACAGCCACACCAGCATGGAGAGCAGCTCCCTGCAGGTAAGTCTGTGGAGGGGAAGGGTTGTGGCAGGGGACACATGGGAGGGCATATCAAGGCTCCCTCAGTGAGGAAGGGAATGGGGCAGGGGCTGAGGCTGCTGCCTAGCCAGGACAGTGTATGGAACCTGGGGCCAGTGAGTGGAGAGGGATGGAGCTGTGGGCAGCTTGACCAGAGGGATGGAGTTGTGGGCAGCTTGTGAAATGGCAGCTCCCCGCCGCTACATGCACCCACCCAGGGGAGGCATTGGGGGCCATGTGCTCCCCCAGATTTGTGCATGGGGTAGATGCAGGCTGCTCCCTGCAGGCTTGGGGCTCTGCTCTGCTGTCTTTACCCTGGGAGTCCCACACCAGCCACGCATCCTCTGCCCACCCAGAAGTGGGGGCAGCAAGTTGCGTACTGAACAGCAGGCAGCCCACATCTGCCCTCACCCTGCTCAGCTCTGCTCTGCTAAAAGCATCCCTGCACTTAAGAATGGTGCCATTTGAGGAGCTTTAGTTCAAGTGCCTCTGCTGTCATTTAAGTGCCAGGACATCCTGCTCGCAGCCCTACGTCCCATGCACTGCCCTGGCTGAGCAGCACCACCAGCTCCACTCCCTCCCTCACCATAGGGGCCTCAATCTGCCCCCCCTCCCCCATCCCCTCCACAGACTTATCTGCTGGGAGCCACTTTCCATGCTGCCCAGATGCATTCCTGCAAGTCAATTATCAGATTGGTATTGGCCAATGTGGCTGGTTTATAATTGGCTATCAGTATCAACCAAGAAAAATCTTTTTGGTGCACCCCTACTTAGGAAAGAACAATCCCATGCACCAGTACAGACTGAGGACCCACTGGCTAAGCAGCAACTCTGCAGAAAAGGACCTGTAGGTGACAGTGGACAATAAGATGACTATAAGTCAACAATGCGCCCTTGGTGCCAAGGAGGCTAACAGCATACTGGGATGCATGAGCAGGAGCACTGCCAACAGATTAAAGGGAAGTAATTATTCTGCACATTTGAGGCCACATCTCGAGTACTGTGACCAGTTTCCCCCCCTCCCCAAACTACAAAAAGAATGTGGACAAGTTGGAGAGAACCCAGCAGAGAGCAACAAAAAAAAGTAACTAAATTAGGGGGCTGGGGCACTTGACTTGAGAGGCTGAGGGAACTGGGCTTATCTAGTTTGGAGAAGAGAAGACTAAGGGAGGATTTGATAGCAACCTTCAGCTACCTGAAGGGTGGTTCCTAAGAGGATAGATCCAGACTGTTCTGTGGTGATGGATGACAGAAAAAGGAGCAATGGTCTCAAGTTGCAACAAGGGAAGTTTAGGTTGGATATTAGGAAGAACTCTCACTAGAAGGGTAGTGAAGCACTAGAACAAAGTTTACTAGGGAGGTGGTGGAACCTCCATCCTTGGAGGTTTTTTAAGGCCCAGCTTGACAAAGCCCTGGCTGGAGTGATCTAATTGGGGATGGTCCCACTTTGAGCATGGGGTAGGGGTTAGACAAGATGACCTCCTGAGGTCCCATCCAACCCTAATTTCCTATGATTCTAAAAAGGAAAAAATAAATAAATAAATAAAAAATACACACACACACACACACACACACACACACACACTAAAAACCAAGAACAAACTTTTGCTGTTATGTTGTCCCCAGGAAACCCTCTTAAAGACTAGCAGCCCAAGGGTTGAGCAGCTATGCAATCCTTCAGGAGAAATTATAAAAATTCAAAACCAGGGTTTAGTAGAGATCATTTGCATTTGTTACGGGGTACTTTTAAACTCAATCCTCTTAGAAGGAAGTGGCTGTTAGTATGCTGGACTAAGAAAAGAATTAACATCAGATTCTGCAACCAACATACTTCAGTAAGTATTCCTTATTTTCTAAGACAGTCTAATTCAGTGTTAGACATTTCTCCCCAGCAGGCAAGAGACAATAGGAAGTTGATCACAAAAACTGGAAGGAGAAAGTATCTGTGTGTATCTCTCAGGCAATTCTTCAGATCTCTAAATACTAGCTTTTTGCTAAATTTGCAATGAGAAATTGAAACTATTCAAGCATTTCACAAGCCACGGAAAAGAAGATCATATAACCAGCAGAAGTTCTAGAGTTTCATTTCTTTCAAATCAGAGTACTGATGAAGACTGTTCCCACACTATGCCCAACCCTTTATCCCCTTCACATCAGCTACTGCCTTGGTTTATTATTTTAAGAGAGTTTCTGCCCTTCTTGTTTCTTCCCCTTGAGACAAACTTTACCACAGGTCTTGAAACCAATTAATGTACCGTCTAAAGCCGCAGAGGCTTCATAGTTAAAGCAGACGACTACTTCAAAAGGCCCAAGACTGAAGCTGTGGAGGTCCTCCTCCACTTGATTTGCTTTTTCTGCTGGAGATCACCATTAACCATGGTTAGTCTCATACAAAGCAGAAATCAAAAGTGATTTGATTTTCAAGGCAAAAACCCTTGGAAAAAAAACCTGAAGAACTGGGATGATCCAGGATTTATCTTGCCCGTAAGTGAAAAAAGAATAAATAAGACCAGCACTTGTATTCCTGACAAGCAAGAATTCTTCCCTTATGCTAACAATTCCAACCTAAATATACTACTTCCTCCTAACCATGCTTCTGTGTCTCTCCAGGCTCCCCTTGAAAGGAATCCTAAGTCTGGTTCAAACCATCCCCTTTCTAGTATTCAAATCCCTTTTGTTCATCACTTCTATGAAGCCTACAGGAAAAAAAATTATTTTTGCCCTCTATTTCAGTCAGTTCTCATTATCTGCCCTGTAGATTGAAGTATCATGAGCTACAGACTAGGATTCAGGTTCACCAATAACAGTCATATGTTTATTATCTGCAACCCACTTAATTCACGGTCAGTTGCTGAGTTGAGGACACATCTATGCAGCTGTTCAGCTGGGGCTTTTAATTCTATGGTTGATGCTTTTTCCACCAAGTTGGAGCTTCTCAACTGTCCTATACAGCTGCCTCCTGCAGAACAAACCTACAAGTGATCCAAGTTCTAATGTATTTGCCCAAAGCTGCCCATATCACTGCTACTTAATCTGTCAACAAATCAAAAGCTAGTGCAAATAAAAAGTTTAATGAGAGAATGCACTGGGCACTTTCTGGACTTCCATCTGGAGATGAAGGAAGTTCTGTGTTGTATAATATGCGAGTAGAAAACCTTGTTTTTTTAAACTAATGTCTTTTCCAGAGATACCCATCAAGAACAGCTGATAATGTGAAAAGCTGTATTTCTTTATATTGCCTCCACCTCATCTCATCTGAGCACTCAGAGGACATCTATACAACACCCTTCAAGGCAGAAGTGGTCTCACCTTCATGAGGGGACCAAAGTTGGTCATAATGTTGCATTTAAAAGCCCAGCAAAAACTATTCAACATTAAAACCCTGTTTTTATGCCAAGACTGTTTTCTTAGCCTGCTCACACCCCTTCTGAATAATAGGGAAATTCAAACCCCCTACCCACCCTCATCTGGTCAGAATACCACCACCTTTTTAAAACACTCTATTTTGCTCTACCTTCCATCCAGTAACCTACTTGGCTGTTGTTATCTAAGGTATTTCCACTCAACAACTATGGAAAGTGCACCTGACAGCACAGTAGCCAAAAGCAAAATAGGAAGCCGTAAACTATTAACCTACAATGACTTCATAAATATTTATAGTCTGGAATGGCAGTGAAACCATGAAGGTTCTAGCATCTGTACCCCAAGTTCATTCATTTCAGAGAAGAGCATCAAATTAACTTTCAAAGACCAAAACATATTTCTATTGTTTCAGAAAATATCCTTAAATCTTTGAATATTACTCTGAAGCAATACCTCATCACCTGGTTTTGCCAGAATGCAATACAAAGATGAGCTTTAAAAGATTTTATTTTTAATAGTGCATTAAATTCCATTGGCAATTTTCCTTTGAGCACTGTTTAAGCACTTGTAAAATTTTCTTAAATCGGACTTTCATATTCCCCTCAAAAGAGTCAGCTTGCTTTTTCCCCCCCACGTTTGCATTGTATGATGCCGTCCAGTTTGTAATCCTCTGTTAACTGTGGCACAGCTTTAGAATCAGCAGAGGGGTATGGGAAGACTTACACTGGTCACTCGACGGTAGATCTGCGCAGCATTTTGGCACTCAGAATAAGGATATTCAGACGTGGCCATCTCTAGCATACACATTCCAAAAGCATATACATCAACGGATTCATCGTATTTCTCCTCATACATCTCGGGAGCCATGAACTCTGGGGTACCTTAAATTAAAAGAACGATTCAGACTCTAAATGTCTCAAAGCGAGTAGAGGCTGCTGGCGTTACTCACCGCAGAAGGCAGTGGATGGGCAGACCTGTGAGAGAAGAGAAAGTGGAGGCAAAAAGAAGAGGGAGGAAACCCTTAGTCAGTCTGTTGCATCAATATGTCCCATGAGTCTCCCATTGCAAGGCCTTTATAAGGAGAAAACAGGGTGAGTGGCAGTATGCTTTTGCCGCTTTGTGAAAACTGCTAAATGTAAGGGCCAAAAACAGAAAAATTCAGTTAAAAGAATTGGCTGAGGAGATAAAGATCAAGTTGAAACAACTGAAGGGAAAAAAAAAAAAACAACCAAAAACTTAAGACTAGCCTTAGGCTGCAAACCTAGTACCTCGGGAGAGAGAGTTAGACACTTACCTTTCCTCCCTGTTAGAAAGGAGGCATATTGAAGTGTTTCAACACAACCAACTGCCCTCTGCTGCAAAAAAGTAGTACTGGTAAGAGCCCGTAGCTAGTCTCTGACCTATAAGACTTCATACAGGTTAGGCCGTTTTTTGTTTGTTTTTGAAGTGCAGCTATTCAGAAAAGGCCTTGCAATGAAAAACCCAGTTACTACAGATAAAAAGCTTTGTAAGGAATGAATAAATATAATTTTCTGCAAAGGCCACTCACCAGAGCCCTTTTCTTCACATACTTACCTTCTCACCTGCAGTATATTTAAAGGCCTACTGCAGATACAGGAAATAGTGAGGGATATCCTACAGGCAAAAAAATACTTAGAAATACAGAGAGATTGAGTTACAGACAGAGCGTGAGATTTAACAAGTCCCATTTAAATAAATTTGCAGAAGATGCATTGCCCCTGAAGCCTCAATCACAACAGCCCCTCTGAATGAAGGAACTGCAGTGTACGATCAGGTTTCCTTCAAGCTATAGGTGCAAGATTCTTTTACTTATAGGTGCAAGAGTTATTTCCTGCAAACAAGCCAGATTTAAGCCAATCCATGGATCAAATCAGCCTAACCACACTGATCCTTCCTCTTCCCTCAGAATCCAAAAGTTAATATTTGGTGAACTGGTTATAATTATGAGCAAGAACACTGGGATGATTTTCAAATTAGAAGTCTGGAAAAGGGGATGTGTTTAAAGAAATATAAAACACATTTCCATTGCATACTTTTTTTTTTTTTTTTTTAACTTCTATAATTGTTTTTAACCTGGTTAGGAAGCAGGAAATATTTTAGTGACAATGTGCAAGATATTTGCAAGAGGCTATCTCTAATAAAACTTTGAGAAAGCAGGTACAGGGCTTGAGCAATACTAGCTTGCTGCATGTTATTAAGTTGTAGTATTGAGATGGAGCAAAGTGCTCTCTTTTTTGTTCAATGATTAGCCTGCACTGTATTCAGCAGACTGTTGGAACAGAGCTGATAAAACCAATTCTTTAAGATGATCCAAAATGTGTCTCAAATCTCAAAATTAGCTCATAAATGAAATAGGGGGGCTTTACAATGTCACAGGTGACAATCCAACAGATTCTGATACATGACCAAAAGTGCTAAGCTATAACATCAGAAGCACTGTACAATAGTTACAAAGGATAAATTTGTTATCGAAACCCTTTGTATACATCTAGTACACAAATGGGCCACTCATTTTCCAATTTAATTCCATTTTACTCCCTAGTATGAAGCTGATAAAGTGGTTTTATCAACAGAGTTCAACCAAAACCTCAGGGGCAAGGTAATAAATCAATATACCAAAGATTATATCCATATTAGAAGCAAACACAATCCTATAAAAACCGTTAATCCTGTAAAACAAGGCCCATGATTCAGGAGCAAGACCTGCACTTTTGGGGCTCAGACAACATATATGATGCGTACTTTATTTTACTAGAAGGGTCAAGTTTCCTAGTAGATTGACTGGACTTGCCAGCCTCCAAAACAATAAAAGCTTACCTATCACACTCTTGGCAAAGGAAGCTCGTTTCAAGGTAGCCAGACCTAGGTCTCCTATCTTGACTGATCCAGTGGGGCCGGTGATGAAGATGTTGTCACATTTTAGGTCTCTGTGGATAATAGGGGGCGTGCGAGTGTGCAGGAACTGCAAGCCCTTTAGTATCTGACGGCACCAGCTTCTTAGTACTTTAATTTTCATCACTTTAAACCTTTTCAAATACCTGAGAAGGGAAAAAAGTTGCAAAATAAGATCATGCATGTTGTTTCAGAAGACATTAGGCTTTGGCAACTAAATTATATATATAGATTAGCATGGATCAACTTTTCTGGCAGGTGTACTACAAATTAGCCCCAAACCCTCTGAGTGCCACTGATTCCTTTCTCCTCCCCAATTTTCTGCTCTGTTTTCTGCTTCCTGCCTGATCTGATGCTCTCCTCTGCCCTGTTACCGTACTGCCACTCCCTTCCCTGATCTGCGCGCCACACATAGGAGCTATACATACCACTTGTACCACCCAAGCCACAGGCTGGCCAGCTCTAGTATAGACAATCAAACCTGTAATACCAATTGACTACCATTTCCTTACAGCCCGTTTATTACATTTGAGAGACCAAGTCCTACTCCATGCTTCTGTTCCACTACAGCGTATCAGTCTCCAGAGGGGGAAGTGGTGGCAGTGTCATAGCCCTATGTATACCATGAGAATAAGCAGTGATTTTTTAAATATGCACAAGTCAAAAGAAAGCAACTCTCTCAAGCCCTCTTCATAGGAAGAGAGAGAAAAAAAAAAAAAAAAAAGAAGAGTAGACTGTGATAGGTAGGACTCAAAGTTTTACGCTGTTTTTGGACTACTGTCCTGCTCTGGTCTTGCCAGCCAACACCAGGCTGATCAACTGCCTGCAGTGCTTTAAAGAAAGTGAAAAAAAATACTGATTAAAACAAAACTAAAGTCTCCACTTCATGTCGTGCTTGGTCTACCTGTATAGTACAAGCTTGGATATGGCTTTAAAACAAGCTGGCCCCAAGGCATCTTAATAGTCCTGAAAGCCAGGCTGGCATATGTATTTACTGTTACCTAGGATACACTGTTCATTAGTTATGGAAAGAAATGGAATACCAACTCCACAGTTCTCAGCAATTCATTATAACATAGCTTTATGCAGACCTGAAAGTGAGACTTGCTATGTTACAAATTGTTCTTAATTCTAAAAAACTTCCTCTACAATTACCGATTCAAAACCTGTCATCTTCCATAATGTCCTACATTCTCATTTAACAGTCATCTTTCATCTTTAAGCACTGAAGGAGATTACATTCTTTATCTTATATGCAATATCTTTTCCTGTATGCAAAGAAAAAAAGGTTAGAAAATATCAATTATTCTGAAAAGAGTATTGTGGCATAGTGCAATGACGACAGCTGAAAAGCCAAAATAACAATCACTCCAATACTCAAATTCATCCAAGTGGCTCAACCAGGGATGCAAGGTTTAATTCAAGCTTATCTTTATTTTAGTCATTAAAGTTTTTAAAGCAAATAGAACCTCTCAGCGATCACTTGATAACTGCAAGCCAGGGTTCGATCACTTGAACTCAAGGAGATACCATAGGCACTCATTATACCAAGTGTGGAAGATGGAAAAATAAGAGGCCTCTATCCCTACAAAAGCATTTGTGTAGAGGAACCAGGTAAACCAATGCCACATCACGTGCTGAATCAGCAAGCCTGATGTCAATAATTCTCTTTCTACCTCATTGCTATTTGAAATTTATGGTCAGAAAAAAAGTCCAAAATACAAGATTCAGAGATGAAACCTTTTTCTACACTTGTCAGCGGGCTGGCTCTCTGATGCAACTAAGAGCACTAGCACAGTGCCCACTTCTACTCTACCAAACACAGATTCTTCTGGGAGGGGGGTGTGGAAAGAAGGGACAGATCAAGGCCCCCACAGTGAGGGAGGGGAGTGGGGCAGGGGCAGAGGCTGCCCAGCCAGGGCAGTGAATAGGACCCCAGAGCTGGGAACAGGACAGAGCCATGGGCAACTCGTCCAGGGGGCGTGAAGGGAGGCACAGCTTCCTGCCATTGCACACACCCTCAGGGAAGCCCCAGGGGCATGTAAACCCACCCCCCCGCCCCCCACAAAAAAAAGTGTGTGAAGGGTGAGGGCAGACTATCTGCTGCAGACTCAGAGCCAGGGGCTGCACCAGCCTCTTCCCAATGGGGAAGGCTGAGCTGGGCTGGGGCTGCACTCAGAACAGGCAGGGGCAGGGTAAGCAATGGCAGTGCTGGAAGGGGTGACTATAGGGAATTTTGGGGTGACTACATACCCCCCAAACCCTCCCCTAGCACCACTCATGCTCTGGGCACTCTGCTCTGCTGCTTTTCCCTCTGGAGCCCTACACTCCCCAACAACCCTCCCCCACCAACAGATGTACCAGCAGGACACTGCTCTTCAAGCTGTCAGGCTGCATTCCTGGCCATGTGCATGCTGCAATAAAATGCTGTGTGCATGCGCGCAGCTGGTGACATTAATCAGGCAAAAAACACCGAGTGCCGATAAACGTTAAGATTTCCTGTTACCAGTGCCGATCCAACATGCATCCAATATAAATTGGTGCATCTCTACTTTCTAGTAGCACAATAAGCATCACCTAGTCTTTGTTATGCATTTTCTTGGTCTTCCATTCTCTCTCCAGGATGGTAGAGTAAGGTTTTGGTTTAGTTTTTTTTTAAATCTACATGCTGTTAAGAGTGTATATTGGATAAAGTAATATTGAGATGTGCTTTACACATGTGGAGGAAGGTTGCATAGAACCTACAGGAGAGGTGTCAAACCCTGTAACCAGCTTAGAGTATTAGTATTATTTATTACTCCTACCCTGGGCGGAGAGTACCATCTCATACAAAAGATATGTAAATTGTGGTTTCTGCCTATCCACTTTGTGAAGAGAGCCAGTCTTTACAAAATTATCTGGGCCAGTGCCCAGCATAAAGCTGAGACATTAAATCCCTCATTTCTTTGAACTAGAAAATCATAGTAAGGTCTTTAAAAAAAAAAAAAACACACACAAAAAAAAGCAAAAACAAAAACAAAAAACAAACAACAACAATATGCTGCTAGCAATAATCCTGTGGTCAAAACAATTCGGCAAAAATAAAATCAGGAGCCAGTTACAGCAACGGAGCAAAAACCTGAAGGAAAATAAGGACAAAAGTGAGTGAAAGCAAGTCCAGGAAGGAGACGGAACAAAAAAGGCTCTGGTTCACATCAGCTACCACTCATTTTTTGGCTTCAATGCCACTTGATATTTGCTACTGACAACACACTTTCATCTCTCATGCCTGTTTTAAGGGTCACATGGTAGAGGCACCTGAGTTCTCCATTTGGAATCTCCAATTACATTCTTGGTTCTCAAATATGCTGGTATACTGCCAGCTCTTCACTCCTTAAGGACCTGGGCCCAGACCATCATCCTGCATCCCTGTGGCAGTGCTATAATTTTTCCAAAACAATGTCACTCTTAAAGCTCACACTAACATTTAAAAAGGAGCCCAACAGCAAGTTATTCTAAACATCCCATTACAATGCAGAGCTAGCAACTATAAACTCTCTCAGAAATAACCATGAAGCAGAAAGCTGCTACCCTGACAGTAAATGATGTAGCCTTAGACAACCATAAATGCAGCACAATCAGAATAGGAAGTCAGATTTCCAAACTATGCATACCTAAGATGTCCTTACACTGAATTCTTCAGGGGGAGGAGGGGGAAATGGCTTGATCCTCTTATGTATAAAAAGGACCTAAAAGTCCTCTCACCCCTTCCCCTAACCTTGCTCATTTAAATTAGCAATTCAATTCCACTCTAATAATCATTAGTGGTCATGAAATATTACTAGAGTGAAAGCTGAATGGCTAAAGAAAGGAAAACAATTTTGACCCACTGTTTAGAAGCGAGTATGGACAACATCTTGGAGAGAGGTCATATTGGAAAAAGAATGAGGACCCTCTCCTTCAGTTAAGTTTTGAGACCCAATACTATAGAGTTTGCCCCTACCCCCCTCCTCAACCCCCCGCACACACACACCCTGAAAAGCACCACAAGATCCTTCAAGTTATAAACTACCACAAAAATCTATAATTGATCTTTTCATGGCACAGAGCAGCAAAACACATGCACACACAGAAACCTAACTAAAAAACCCACAACTTCTTTTGCTAGTTAAGGCAAATTATTTTTCAGTAAAACTGAATATGTACTATGGGATTTTCCTCATTCATTGCTCAGCTCAATGTGAGTCTCAGCAGAAATGGAGTTTACTCTCCCCAAAGTAGCAAAATCACCTCAAACTAACAGCGAAAGTGCAGAATTACTATTTTTTAAAACAATTTTTGGAATATGCCTTGAAATGGTGAAGACTGATTACTGTAGCTTTCTTTGAAGAGGAGAGAACAAGTGCTGCAACAGCTCCAGCTTTACAGCTCAGGAAGGTATTTGCTTTAAGTCATGTTAAGAAAGCGTCCTCTACTGGCAGTAGTACCTTAAAGCCAAAAACTCTACTTCAGCTTTCTACATTTTTGCATTTTTCCATCTCAGTAAACAGATTCTTCACGTTCTATTGTGCACAACCATAAGACTGTAAAACTGATGAATACTTGCAATGTTTGCCATTAAACTTCCATTCCATTTCAGAGATTTATAGAACTTTGTTTGCAAAACAAAACAAAACAACAAAAAAACCCCCAACAAGTCTGACTAAACTATGCCTTTTAAATGCTGCCAAAAATTACTCTGATACATATTAAGATTCAGGTGGGCAGGTTGCTTAGCAGAATGAGTGCTTAACAGAAGTAGCAAAATATAATTTACAACAGGGGTTTTCAACCTTTTTTTTAACAAGTGTACCCCTTCTGTCTTAGTTTCAGCTCACATACCCCTTTATATTAAAATTATCTGGGGGGGGGCTTAGCATGCACAACGTGCACACGACCCACCCCTCCGCAAGTAAACAGATTCCCACTAGTGTTTGCTACAGAGGTTCTTAGATTACATGGGGAAGGGGAAATGGCTGTGAGGGGGTGGGCAGATCGAGACCCCTGCAGTGAGGGAGTGGGGCATGGGCAGCGGCCGGAGTGAGCAGGGCTTCGGCTGGACCAGGTCATGGGACAAAATCAGAGCCTAGGCAGCTTGTCCAAGGGTGCAGGGGGACTCCTGCTGCTCTGCATACCATGACGGAGGCCCAGGGGTACACATGTCTTCATGTGGGGTGGAGGCAGCTGCTGCTGTGCACTGGGCTTTGTGTGCCACTGCAACTGGCCTGGCAGTGGTGCGACACCATATGCCTGCCACCACCAGGCTGTGCTGCACCCCCTGCCCACCCAGTGGCGGGATGCACATGGCATTGCACCGCTCCTGGGGCAGCTGCAGCAGTGCACAAAGCTTGGCACAGTGGCAGCTGCCTCCACCAAGTGCACATATCAGGGGGGCACATGTCCTCTGGGCCTCTGCCACGGTGTGTCCAGCGGCAGGAGCCCTCCTGTACTCCCTATGACCTTTTTAAGTACTCCTAGGGGTATGTGTACCCCCAGTCGACAATCACTGATCTACAAGATTCCAATATAAAAGTTGCTGTTGTCTACCTGATAGTTGCTTAGTATGAAAAAGTTGTGAGGACCTGAATACTCTCCTCTAATAAAAGGAGACTTTCCCATACTCAGAGGAAATGCACTGAAAAGGATAAAGGTCCATAGTGGGTTTCATATGTGGAAGGCATTGAAAACACTACACCCATAGGTGGCAGCACAAAACTGTAAGATCTTTAAGCCTCCCTCAGGAGACAAAAGGTTTACCAAATACAGCTAAGGATAAGCAAGATTAGATGGAGGACTGTCAAGTAGCCAATTATAAATAAAAAAAAGTTTCCTTAAATAAAAGCTGCTGAAGCTATCAATTTGCATCATCACCACTAAGTAATTAATTCAATAAAAAGTCTCAAGACTTTAAGGCTGTATTTGAATTAAATAAGGATTGACTAAGTCTTTCCATTAGGCAATGAATAAATTATTCTCAAATACAATATAAAAAAAAAAGTCACTGTGCTTGCTTTCCTTAGACCTGAAGAAAAACACTTTGAATTTTAAAGCTCGTCTGACTAACCCAATTACACAGTTGTCCAATAAAAGATTTCGCCCAAAAAATTCTGCTTCTAGAAAATACAATAGTGAGACCAAGATTTTATCTGAGGGTTTTCAAGCAGTTTCAAACAGTTCTTCAAAAGCCAGAGACTTCCAGGTTAAACTATTACACATTAAAAGCCAGTAATTGGTAGTACATGCATTTTTCATATTTCTGGGTATGCTAATATACACTGCTTATTATTTCCAGGAAAGCAGACAGTATACTTAGAGAGACCTGGAAGAAGTGCACAAAATACTGAAGGACATTAAAACGACAGTCAGATATGCCTCAGGAACAAAAGAATAGTCAATGACATTTCAAGGCAACAAGTAGATGAAAGGGAAATGCTGTATCCATGATAGCCAAACTGCAGTCTCAAACAAAAAACCCAGTCAGAAGCCTTTGGAACTTCTAATTAAGTTGTATATAATTCTTAGTGATAGAAGTTAAAATATACCTTCATATTTCAAAAAGCACAAAATGACCTGTAGTAAAGAGTTACAGGGAAAATACCTTCCCGCACACAGGTTTTCCAAATGGGGTTTGCTACAGAGTTTCTTAGATTATGCCCCTCTGAAGATTCTGGTACTGGACACTGTCATATGGAGTAAAGACTGGAGGTAAATCTGATGTGCAATTCCCATAGTTTTGAGCCAAATGGAATGACCTAGGTAACATTCATATAAAAGCATGCACACAGTTCCTTCAGCATATTTAATTTCTCTACGTCTCTATGTTTTCCCTTCCTTTTGAAAGTGGCAAGCACTTATCTACAGGAGCATGGAAATCTTGTTCATACCACTACATTTTAGCTAAAATTCAGGCATCTAAATTACTTAAGACTCAAATTATCTAGTCCTAGGACTTGATTTAAATCCTAAAAGCAACAAACCAATGCCTTGTGTGCTATATTCTCTCTGATTAAGTTAAACACTGCTCATCTTTGACACACAAAACTCTCGTCTAACTATTTTATCTGTCCGGCTTCTGGACTTATTTCCAGCTCCCACCAGCTACATATTTATTTGGTAAAATGCAATGCCCAGACTTAAATTAATTTCTTCTTTAATCAGCCTCTTGCCCAGAAATACTAACTGAAGTATTTCTAGTCATAACTAGATCTTTATTGACCACATTTCAACTCCTGGCTGCATCAGGAGGCTGCAAAGTACTGGATTCCAGGGCAATTCAATTCATTCCATGTGTTACTCACCACTAGAGGGCTCTCGTGGTTGATTTCCTTGGGCCAACTTCAGCTTGCGTTTGATTCTATTTCACTTTGCTAAATGACAGTCTGGAATTCTAGACGCTTGCTTACTTCAAGTAATGCTGTCATGTCCTCCATTTTTAGCTCTTCATACTACTTCAGTTGAAGTGAGAAGCTCTTCCTGCAAGTACTCTTCCCTGTATGTATTTTTTATACATAAAATACAAATAAATACATACAAGGAACAGAGCTTGCTTGAAGAGCTTCTCACTTCAACTGAAGCAGTACAAAGAGCTAAAAATGGAGGACACGAAGGCATTACTGAAAGTAAAGCAAGCATCTAGAATTATATATATAAAAATGGTGGCACCACAAAGTCCCCAGTCAAGGATCAGGACCAGAATATATGAGGCACTGTACAAAACACCTTCCTATCTAAGGCCCTAGATATTAGGGCTGTGTGAAGCTTCAGTTGTTGATTTGATTTGGCAGAGATTCGGCAGCCAAATCTCCGAATCCAAATTAAGTCAGGAGACCCTTTAATCTCTCCAAATTGAATGAGAACCCTCCAAATTGATTCAGAAAGATCTGACAGCAGACACAGCTTTAAAAATGTTTTTTCTACATACGTCAAAGTACCAGGCACCTCGCGAATGCCAAGATGGTGGAGCAGATGGAGCACCCCACAGGAGCATGGTGGGGTCCCCAGTGAGCTCAGCAGCAGGCCTGGAAGTAGATCAAAAGTACTTTTGGTCCACTTCCAGGTCTGCCAGGGAGCACGCTGGCCCCCTTCCGGCTCAGCAACTGGTGCCTCCCAAATCTACGGTGCACCTGGGGTTCCCCCACAGCTGATCGCCAAGCCAGGAGGAGGTGCAGGGGGGCCCCCCCAGTACGCCTGGCAGTGGACCCAGAAGTGGACCA
The DNA here is from genome assembly GCF_001723895.1 of Crocodylus porosus. NCBI lineage: Eukaryota > Metazoa > Chordata > Crocodylia > Crocodylidae > Crocodylus > Crocodylus porosus. Next base: position 35,648,019 of record NW_017728931.1, read on the forward strand.
TAAGTACTTCTGGTCCACTTCCAGGTTCGTCGCCAAGCACATGGGGGGCATCCCTGTGCTCCATCCACCCCACCATCACAGCATTCACAAGCAACACCTGGTACCTTAAAGTATGAAAAAAAAAAACATTTAAAAAGTCATGGCTATGGACAAATCACTGATTCTCCAAATCAGCATCAAATCTTCAGAATTGGATTCAGCATAATCGGAAAAAATCTGGGACAGTGATCTGAATCAATGAATCAAAATCACTGTCCCCAATTCAGGCCAAATCCGAACCGAATATGGCCCATTTCGCACACACCTACTAGACATGTTATTTTTGGAGTGCTACAAAAGTTTATGGTAGAGAGATCATTATAGGGTGTGCACACATGCATAGCCCACTACCTGAATTAAAGGTACATTCTTAGCCAAGGAATAAATAGGGGGGCTCCTCCCCAGCTCCCTTCTCCTATGGGGGAACTTGTCAGCTAGCAAGACAGGCTTATTTACAAGCTTATCCGATCAGCTGTTGCCATTGTAGCAACAGCTGATGGGGCTGCCCACAAGCTACCAATGGGAGCAAGGGTCAGTTGGGTAGTCTCCACCAGTGGAGATAGTTAAAGCACCAGCAGCACTGCAGTTTAAAAATGTTGCTGCAGCTTTCATGTGGGATACTGAGGGTTGGAGACCTGTCCACACATTAAATCCATCACAAGATTTTTCCATAACAACTTCATTGTTCAAAATAGCAACTTATTGCAAATCTGTCAATTTGAAAGGCAGAGGGAGGAGAGAAATCAGCCTTTTATTTATTTATTTATTTTTAGTGGGACAAGCAGCATTAATATGTGAACAGCTGCTGTTTAGCGAGACAAAGCAACAAAACTAACATCTAGGATTTAAGTGCAAGACTGAAGCAAGAAAAGATTTAAAACAGAACAAGCATGGTGCTCTTACCCTTGAAATTTAAAAGGTTTTTCTGCATTTGCTTCATAGGAAGTGATTGATGATGATTTGTCAAACTCACTTCCTTAAAGGCTGTCCCACTGCTCTTTTTTGGTGCCAAAGGCATACTGCCTGCTCACTTTTACACTAAAAGCTTTATTGCCCCTTGACTTCCAGCAACAGGATTCTTTGGCAAGGCTACAGTAACAAGTTACTGTGAGGGAAGAAAAGTGACTTTACAGCACATCAGCTACATAGTGAACTGATAACGGCCTGTGTGCACTTTACCCACAAGTAGGCACAAGGTAACTCGCTCCTCAGTGAAAATGAGGCACAAACTACCTCCCACTTATGAGGCAATTGTGCCCATGTACAGGCACAATAAAGTTTCCTCCCTGTTTATCTTGTGGTAAGATTAGTCTTAACCCATATCCTCAATATGGCAAGCAGTTTCCATTTCATTTCGATACTCTGATGTTATGCTTAGCATCATCACACACCTCACTAGTCTGAGCTCACTTACGTTTTCAGGGTTCCAGATGTCATGAGTTCTGTCACAAGAACAATACATTTCTTTCCCTTCACTGTAGACTCCCAGGAATCATAGAACCGAACAATATTAGGGTGCTGGAGCCCTTTCAGCATCCCAGCTTCCTCTTTAAACCTCTGCCGCTCCGATTTGGACAGCTTCCGGTCCTAGCGAAGAAAAGGAAAAAAAGTTACACACATTAAAAACTACAAGAAAGTTACTAACTAACAGAAGAGGAAGCCCACATGCGAAAAATATCAAATAAAAAGTTATCAATCAGGTTATCAGAATAGAGGCAAGATGCATGTGTCCATCCATATGGATTTGCTTAATAATTTGGGAGTACCCAACCATCTTTCAAAGGCTAACTGGGCTTGGTGCTTGCCCCCGTCACTGCATGCACTATTTAAGTACAGATACATTCTATACAGTGAGGCTTTTACTGCATATTGATAGTCTACAGTCTGATTGTTCTATAAAGTGTCACTCTTCTTATTCACTCAAAGCTATTACTCTCCCAATAAAATAGGATTTACAGCTGCTGTTGCATGAGAAATAGGAATCTTAACTGCTTTAAGGCAATTGGGAATCTTCACAAAAAACAAAAACAAAAAAACCCCCACACTATAAATGTCTTAGAATTCCGTTTAGTCTTGCTTATGAAAGCTTATGCCTCTTTATAGCACCTTGGAGGCCAGTTGCTTCACTCTGCTTTTCCTTCTGGCTACAGAAACAAACTCCTGACTGAAACTTGTACAAGGATAAGGGAATTGGGATTAGTTTCTCCTCTGCAAAAGAACACTTAATGTGTTTATTACGCAAAAATAAGACTGCTAAAAGCAGAAAAAGAGAAGAAGAATCAGCAGACAAGAAGGATTTGATCTCTATCACATACGGGCAGTGGCAAAAGCAGAAGCTATTTACCAGACACAGCTTATTCTGTATGCTTAAGTGTTCATAGCACTCCAGCATCTATCTACTGAAGATTAGTTGTGCCAAATCTAGATTAATGGATGTCCATGTGGCTAATTTAATGTTGAAAGCAGTATGCACGTTCAAAAAAAAAAAACAAAACAAAAAAAAAAACACTATACATACACCCTAACTTGGAGCTGTCTACATGATACAGCACTCTGGATCCCTAGAAAGGGTTAAACATATTAGTTTCAGGTTTTGCCAGAAGCTACTAGCAAGTTTTTCAGACTAATGTATTAGATTGGAACTGTAGATTCCCAGCTAGCCTTGAAAACTGGTCAGTCCTTTTAAAACATTCTCTTACTTCCAATCAACTGTTTGGGTATACTGCACAAATATGAATTAAAATAATTTTTCAGGAATTGATATGATAGTAGTTGGGAGACACCAGATAGGAGTACTGGATTAGGAATTAGGAGAGAACTTTCACTCTTGACTCCACCACTAATTTACAATATGGCCCTGAGCAACTCACTTGGCTATGTCTTCATCTTCCTACCCCTACCTCTGGCTTATTTTAAAGAGTATATGCTATTCGGGGCAGGATATACTCATAAAAGTGACTATTCACTGTTCATAGATGCCCTGGTCATGGGAAGAGGAGGGCAAACCAAAGCAAGCAACAACCTCCCCTCACCTCCTAAGACTGACTCGCCCCTCCTCCTCACAGACCTGATCTCTGCCCAAAAGGCATCCATGCAACAGCCCTTGTGCATAGCTGTCTTGCAAAGTCAATAGACTAAAAGAATTTCCCAGCAGGGTTAAATGTAGCAATAAGTGTTCATTCCAGTTCTTAAAATGCTACTGCAAGTTCCCTCCTTTTTACATTTAGGAGAGCCTATCATATTTTCCAGTCAATCTGCAAGCAACAGATTGCCTCCCCATCCTATCCTATGAAAGCAGAAGGGTCCCAAGCCATTTAAAGCTTTACAGATCAAAACACCAATCGACAGCCAAACCAGGTCGGAACACCAGGATCTCATGCTCCTAGTAGACAATGCCCGCTGCATTCTGCCCTAGTTTAAATTTCCAAGTTGCCTGAAGCACAGTCCAACATTAAGCACACTTCAGTCAGCCCCACCCAGAGGTAGACAAAGCAAGGTCTGTATTTGAAAAGTAGTAGCATCTCTCTGGCTAGGAGATTTGTTAAAAATGTGTTCCTGGACACTACTGCTATATCATCTGACAGCAGCTGGGGATCTAATATAATCCAGATTGAACACTTGTTACTAGTGTCAGCAGCACATCCTTGGGGGTAGAAGGGGAAGAGAGAAATAGCTTCAGTATATTAATGAGTTGCTTCTGTCATCCTACAACAACTACCTCACTCATCAGCATCATGCATAGTTCTGATCAATACCAAACAGGTTAAGAGAAAAGAAATTTTTCAGAAACCAAGCGTTTTTATAGTGTGAACAGACCATTAGTTATTAAAACAATTTCTCACAAGCTCTCTCACACCATGTGAAAGCTAAGTTTAGCTAACTTAATTGCAGGTTTTATTTTTAACTAGAATAGGTAGTATTCATAAATCCTGTATCTTTATACTGTCAAAAAATCCCCACCATCTTCCAGGGCAATAATTCCTCCTTTTTCGTTTCTAGAAAGTGTTTTTTCAATATTACTCAGCCATACTAATCTCTCTACATGAGGGGTATAAAACCCACCCCACTGCAAGGCAGATGAGGTGCACAAAGCTGGTATGCGCATTAGATCAGGCCCAAAGAGCAGCCCTGCATGCCAGATCCAACATGCACTCTGCACCAGCCCTGTGCACTGCATGCAGTATGTACACTTGTTTTGGCTCCAGGCACCATATGCAGCATACTATCTGCAATGCATATTGTATCTGGTACACAGAGCTGGTCTGTGGGCCCAAGACCTCAGATCCAACACGTAGGGCCAGTCTAGCACAGCTGCTGCATGCAGCATGTGGGGCTGATCTGAGCCCCAGAAGCAGCATCATGGGCTGAGTGACAGGGCTCTGTAGGCACTCCTGCTCTAAACCATCCTCTATTCATTTAGATCTTTAATTGGTTTCAAGAAGTCCATATATCAGCCTCAGGTTTTGGAAGATTTTGAACTATTCCCAGATGAAACACTAATTTAAAAACCACAAAGACTGTTCCTGGTAAAAACTGAAGTTCAATCCACTTTTAAAGTAACTAGTACTAAGTACTGGAGTTGTGCATGCAGTTCAAAACTGACTACTTAGCAAACATCTCTCCATAACCTAGTTTAAGGAAAGCATTCAAGATCTATTCAGATACTGCACGTGGTTTTTAATCCTGGTCTCATCACCTACCAAGAAATGAAGTGCTAAAATTTAAGCCATAAAAAGGTAGCTTGTCATTTTACTATCATTTATCTTTTGCTAACTTGTATAAATCTGCTAATGTTCAATATCGCCAAGAATGACTGCATGGCTCTTCCAATTTCGCTCTAGAAGTATAAAAGCAGCAAACATGTTTTAGGCACTTGCATCAGCTTTTGAGTTGAATGTTAATTTGATCTTGCAGTCTGAACTTTCTTAGGAGGCTTAAAAGGACTTCCCTATGTTCTTTGCAACTCCAACCAGGGCTCTACTGTGGAGTTTTGCAAGCACAGTTGTCAACTAAGGATATCATCTTCTCAGACCCAGGGGTGGTCAACCTGTAGCACCCAGCAGGAGAGAAGAGGACCAGCAAATTGGTCAGAAAGCAGATCAGAGCTGGGGAGGGGAAAGGGAATTAGAAAAAAAAATCACTTGAGGAGGGTGTGGGGCCAATTTGTAGCAAGCCTGACAAAAAAAGTTGGCCCCCACTGCAGTAACCAATGCAGCTATGCTGACACCCCTTCTTTCCCCCTACCCCCGTAGCTCTAGTTACATAGACAGAAGGGGGCTTTGTTAGTTCAAGTTGTCATTTGGGGAGGTAGCCCAACTACAGTAGCAGGAAAAACGAAAACAAAAAAACCCACACACACAAAACACACAAGTAAGTCCCAGCCATAAATCAGCACACAGCCTTTGTGAGGAGCTCTGCAACACAAAAGAATTATGAAGAGTAGTCTTAAGGCTAAGAAGGTTGACAACCACTGGTCTTAACCAATGTGTGCCTTGCCTACATACATAGCCAAGTAGTTAAATCCATTTTAGGAAGCCAAAAAATCTAGAAGCATCCAATAGCCTGTATATTTTTAGTTTTCCATAAAACAGAAAGCATTGTTCTTCCTGAATTGATAACTGCTCCCAAGGACTCAAGTGTCCTATCCCAGTCACAGGGCTGTGCTTTTAGAACAAACTGAAACAGATGCATCAAACCCACTCTGTTCATTTCATTCATTCCTTTCCACCTACATTAAATTGTTTTGACAAGCCAGAACAACAAAAAGCAAGGCTACCCAGCACGTGACCTGGACTTCTGCAGTGCCAGGGGCCTGGAACAGAAACAGGCAGCAATTGAAACAATTGTTCAGCTCAGTACCATTCAATTTTCTTCTTGGCAGATTCTGTGTATCTATATATTTACCATTGTAATTTCTTCAGCTAGAGGCAGCTGTTTGCATCAGAACTGCTGTACCTTGGGAAAACATTTGAAAGATCTACCTTGGGTGCCTTTAACCCAGGCACAACCTCACTATTCTCTCTTCTTTTTCTTACTTTGCTTGCCTATGTAAGTTGTATGCAACCACCATTACTCTACACCTTTCCAAATAGCGACAGGACTTTATGTAAAGACACCACTATGGATAAGCTACTGCACCAAGATCCGTAAATATGCCTACTGACACAACAGCGCATGTGCTCTCATCCAGGAAGCACTTAGTCAAGTGTGTTCCACTTCCCTATTTTTAGGAAGTCAATACATAGACTCCTGAATTAAAGTTTTCAATCCCTATTAAGCTGCTCTTATGTACAATGATACACTAAGGAAAGACTGTCACTGAATTTTTCAGCTTTTGGCACAAAGTGCTGCTAACCTTTTATGTTCTACCTCAGAGGTTTTCAACCTTTTTTAACAAGCGTACTCCTGGTAGCCGGACGCAGAGCCGGGGGGTGGGGGGCGCACGTGGCCAGATGCAGAGCAGCAGCAGCATGGGGTGGTGGATGGTGGCAGCAGCAGCAGCTGCCATCACATGCAAGCTCCTCACCCCCACCCCCACCCCCTGTGCATCTGGCCAGCCAGGTAGCACCTGCACAGCCCACAAACAGGAGCAGCTGCCTTGTCCTGCCCTGGCCCTGCTCCTGGGAGGCAGCAGTGCAGGGTGGTGGATGGCAGCACTCAGTCTCTGCCTGCCCATGCATACCAGCTAGGGCCTTCCTGAGCACCCCCGGCTGACAAACCAAACTACCAACACAGACAGACCAAACTCCTGCAAGTTTCTGTCTGCTTGGAATGCCAACCAAACAAGTTCTGAATGAAGCCAAAGCCTACACAGCTCTTACCTAGGATTTCCACACTACCCGCACACCCCAGATCCAACGTTAATGCAACAGCCGCTTGTGCAATATTTACTTTCCACAAAGCCACCTGTTGGAGATCTATAGCAGGGGTAGGCAACCGTGCTAGTGTGGCACGTGAAGGCATTTTGCTTGGCATACGCACCTTGGGGTGGATTGTGGGGAAAGGGGCAGGAGCTGCACTGCCACAACAAGGATCAGCCTCTTGTGGCTCCTCCACTATCCACCTCTGGCACGCCAACATCTTACAAGTAGAGGTTGCAGGTGTTTTTTGATACTGCCCAAAAACACTGCAAACCCCTGCTCTACAGCAACATGCTGTCCTTGAATGCAGGTCTCTGGCAAGAGAAATTTAACAGGAGATACTAAACTGGGCCAGTTTATTCAGGTCTGCACAGATACTATACCTGCTATAAAACTGCTTGTTTGATATCCTGCATGGTTAACCTATCCTAACTTGTAGACAATGAACCATCTACTTGCACCACACCATACTTCTTACCAAAGAGCTGATGACTTCCAGTATGCTAACCTGCCCCCTGCCCCCCCCCACCCCAGGAGAGATGAATTACAACAGTTTCCAGCTGAGAATTAATGTTTAAGAACTTGGGGGGCCCCCCGCAGGGGAGAATCTGATAGTTCAGCATTTTCCCAGGGATAATCCCTTTAGAAGAGCTGTTCTCTTTTCTGCATTCAAAGGTCATTCCACTATACTGAAAACTGTAATAGTGAGAAACTAGTATGGCAAGGTTCTCTTCTGAAAGCCTTACTCCTGTGTACACCGATCTACTATCCAAGCAGCAAAAAGCAACATTCTCCCACCCCCAAAAAAGGACCAGACACAGAAAACAGCCATAACTTCTACTAGACACTGATAAAAATAAGAAATGAGAAGTGACACTTCACTAAAGAGGAAGAACACTCTTGGTACTATCCACCTGCAGATACAGGGTGCAGCAAGTGAAAGCAAGCCTTACAAAATGAACACATGCAGCCTTTATACAGGACAGACAGGCAGGTCTTAAATCTTTAAAGGCGGGGACTACTTTTGTACAGCACCTAGCGCCATGCGATTTTGGTTAATGACAAGGGCAGCTAGGTGTTTTAGTAATAAATAATCCAGACCTTATTAAAAAGGAAGCTTGCCGTCCGTGCCAACATTCTCCCACAGAAGGCTCTGTAGCAAAGCTTCCCAAGGACATTTAAAAGATTGAGGGGAGGGTATTGCTGCTTCTTGCCCATTATGCAGGGGGAAAAAAAAAAGAAAAAAGTGCTACATTGCAGAGACAACTGTTCTTCTGTGTAGATTTCTCCAGTTGATAAGAAAAAAAAAAACACTTTCCAAGCTTTTCAGACAAGGTTAATGAGGGGTCACTAGGGGAGACACTTGCAAGGCAGAGCTCAAATTCAAATAGAGTTTGTCAATGGCACAGAGGCTTTGCAGGCTGCAGTGTTCTCATCCTGAAAAAATTCAGCACTACAGGGAAGAAAATGCAGCAGTGTCCACAGAACTAGATTATCAAGCATACGAACAAAGAATCCACTGAGCTTGTCGTCAAGAACCATTCATCTCTCTGCAGCTAAGAACCAAGAAATGGAGGCCCAAAGACAGAGGACAATTGCATCTACTCTTTAATGTCAACTCCACAGTTTGATATGGGAAAGACTCACAGGAAAAAAAAAAAAAAAAAAAAAAAAAAAGGA
>NW_017728931.1:35657468-35663945 GCF_001723895.1 Crocodylus porosus
GTCTGGGGCTGGGATCATGGCAGATGGGCTGGGGGGATGGGGCTGTGGGTGGGGAGTAGTGTTTGAGAGCGAGATGGGCAGGTGAAGCCGGGATCATGGGGCAGGGTTGCAGGGCGGCAACAGCATAGGGCTAGAGGCAGAACCACAATCCACTCCCTGCATGCCCCTGCCCTACGGAGAGGGTGGGAGGACATGTATGTGTACGCATGCAGAGGTGGGGGGTGGCTACCTGGGCACAACTGAAGTCCAGCCACCACACCACCCCAGCCCCGCTGAGTGCTGAGGAGCAGCGGGACCAGCTTCACATGCCGTAGTACAGGCTACCTATCTCTTGTGCCCGTGCGACACACCAGAGGCCAGACAAAATCCCTTGACAGGCCATATTTTGTGCACCTTTAGTTTCAAACTATGAAACTGTACAAAGCTGTGGCTACTAGAGGGGTAACTCTAGGCTCCCCCCCATCAACTAGGCCAGACAGATCTCAGTCTATATAGAAAGACACCATGTCTACATTTATTCCTGGACTGCCTCAATTTGTTCTTCCTCTGTGCTAGGTACAGACATTCAAAAAGCCTGAGGCAGAATCAATCTAGGTTCCGCAGTTTTCTGTAAGCAGCCTAGTTTAGATCAGTCCTAAATAGGAGACACATTCACCCTTTGGTGAGGGTAGCAAATCTTACACCAGGTCCCACTAATTTTAACACCAGTCTGTGCGCGCCAAATTTCTGTTCCGTTATAGGCATAGATTAGTTTCCAACCACATACACTCTTATTGGTATAATGTCTGTACCTGGCCCTTGAATCTTGAAACAAGCCAAGACAAAGGAAAGATGAGTGGACAGTGCGAACACAAAGGCAAGTAAAAAAAAACAAAAAACAAAACCACATGCTAATAAGCTCTTCTTCAACAGCATCTGTGCATTCTTTAACAAGTCATGCTGCCCCATTAACAAGCAGTTCTGGGGGAAAAAAAAATACCAAAAACAAAAAATAGACTAGCTACTTAAACTCCTGGAGAGAAAAACCAAACCTAAAGAAAAATATTACTGAAAGTACAAACCAATAATACCAATATAATACCCCCCCAAAAGGGGGCTATTTGGCAAATCTCTTCTCATTCAGAAGCCAACTAAGCAAGGGAGAGGCATCTGTAACCCCAGTGGAAGATGCTTAGAAAACCAGTACCTCTTTGGATTTTATTCTAAGCTACAGCAATGCTCAACATTTCTTAATACAGTGGGTAAAAAAAGGCACCTACCAATAAGTTCTCCCTTGCCCCTCTCCAAATGGACAACAAAATCTATTAGGTTCCCTGAAGCACTTAACCATGTTCAGGGTCTTTTTTTTTTTTTTAAATAGCTAGAGAGTCTAAGATCAGGATTCCCTTGGGTGAATATGGAATCCAAGGAAGACAATGGAGGGCAATGCAATGTGGTTTCATCAGTCACTCAGCCAAAAAAGCGGAGGTGAAGTCCTTGCATTACTGAATGAGGTAAACAGACTATCACAGCATGGAGTAGCAAAACCTCCCTGAAGTAGTAAATAGCTATTCAAAAATGATGTTCTGATGAACAAGTGTCAAGAAATTTGAGAAAGGACTCAAGGTGGACTTATTAGCTTCACTCAAACCAGATTCAAGGCCAAGATTGGAGACAGTTCTCTAGTAGAGGGGAAGATCAATCATTCAATCAAAAAAACAAAACAGTGCATGAAGACTAAAGCAAAAGAAAGGCTTGTCTCCAAAACAGACAGAGGAAAACTAGAAACCACTATAGCGAGAAGTAACCAAATAGAAGCTACTTAAAGCTGGAGTCTCATAAAGCAAAACAACCAAAAATCTTAGGAACTCTCATTTATTGGGTTAACCATTTACTTTCCGCCCAACCTGCAAAATGACCCCTTTAGTCAAACTCAAAATACCACTTTCTGGACTGTAACAGTATTGTTTGAATTCTGAACAAAAAGCTGACAGACCAAACTTCATACAACCCGACATAACATCTCTGGTTTTGGATGACGAATCTTCCCCTTATTCAGAATTGAATACTGAGCATAAAGGAGAGGAACTGGCGGTTCTCTGAGAAATCTGTTGATCAAGACTGGTAGAGCTGGATGTAGACTCAAGTGCATTATTAGCTGCCCTCTCGTTTGTCTTCCTTTGAGTAGCAAGATAACAGGAAGCAGGCTGATGACTGCTCTAATCCAGTAAGAAGAGCCAGTAACAAAGATTTCTCAGTCCTATAACTGTGATATACTACAGAAGACCCTTGACGCTTCAAGTACACAAATTAGGTGGCTGAGCCCAACAGAAGAAATGAAACTTTCACTGATCAGTTTAGAGATCATTTATCTTGGTAATAAGATTTTCCTCTGACAGCATGTACCTGTATGTTCTTCTATCTAGAGGGGATTGTTAGTAGGAAAGTCTGATGGTGAGCACTGGAGTCGAGATTTCCTTGCCTCTAGTCAAATCAGTCTTGAGTTCCAGAACAGAAATGTGGGGTTTGGACTACCAGGTGCTGTAGTGGCCACTCAACAAGATCTCCAACAGACTGGAAGAGCCTGTGTCATTTAAAACTTGAGTGTTAAAGACTAAGTTTAAGACTCGACTAAAACTGAGCTTTATTTAAACAGATAAAGGCATGATGGGATCTAATGCATTCATGGCAGGAGATGCAACTGTGGGATGGTGCATTATAATCACACTGTGCCTTACGGCTTTTGCAGAGGAAGCCCAATCCTGGGCTCCCCCTGCACCTGCAAGAAGCAGGCTCCCAGCCACAGGGGCACTCCAGGCACCCCTGGGCTGGTAAGATTCCTGCTGTGACAATCCCCCTGCCCTAGAGGTGTACAGAAACCCTCAGGGCTGAAGGATCACAGCAGAAGCAATCCCCCCACCCCTTTGGTGTAGGGAAACCTCCAGACTCTGGCAGTCATGGCTGCCCTAGGGTTTTTTTTGTTTGGTTTTGGTTTTTGGGGGCGGGGCAGAAGGGCATGAAACCCCTGGACCCTGGTGACTGCAGTAGCCATCCCTAGGGCTCAAGGGTTTTTTCTGCTGGACAAGGTGCACCCCTGTGGTTGGGAACCCCGTCAGCTGATGTGGCTCCCAGCAGCAGAGGAAACGTTGCTACACTTGCAAACTATAACTTGTTGCTATTGAGCTTTAAAGTTAGTACACATTTTTGGAGGTCCAACTTTATAGCTGGCCGGAGATTTTTACTATGTGATAACAGCTACTTGGAACATGTAGCTGATCTCCAGGTAATCATGCAATACCTGTACTGTGTAGAAGGGACCTGAACAACACCTCTTGGAATCAGTCTAACCTCTCAACACAACTGAAGCACCTTGGGTGGTGGTGTGGGGGGAGGCACAGGAGACTAGTTATCCTTTTCCGATTGTTCCTTGTTGAATAGTATTTCTATTCCATTCTCAGCATTGTATAAACCGTATTTGTAGACAAAAATATTAAATAAATCGGCCAGAAAAGCATGAGACCTAGAAGTCCTAGGAAGAACTGCACTGAGTCCCTCATTGTGTCTTTTGGGATTTCTTTTACAAGTAAAGCCCCGGCTGCGGTGGTCTAAAACTGTCCTGACAAAGCTAATCATTTGTACAGGCTGTAAGGATGACTTGTGGTTGATCAGCAACCTGCAGATCACAGGAAACGTGCTGCAAGTTACTGCATCTAGAAAAACTGGTGAGATCGGATTCTAGGTTTAGGTTTCAAAAGAGCCTTTGCAGCAGATATGCTTCCACTAACAAGAGACATTTTGTGAAGACCCTAGGACAGCAGAAGAAAGGACAGGAAGTTATTTGCTCTTTCCTTCCTCTCAGGAAAGAGGCTGCTCACACTTCAGATGAGGCAGCTTCCTCCCACACACCTATTCTGCTTTTCTTGAAGAGATAGTACCACCTGTGCCAGTGGTACTACGCATATCTGTGAGGCTAAAGACCTAAATCTCAGGATAATCAAAAGGAAAATTATTCCAACTACCCAAACTATAGTATGAGCTGCTAAGTAACTAAAACAGTAAGTTAAGTGACTTGGACACAAAGTGGTCCACCTGGTTCTTTCCAGTGGCTGTACAGACTGCTGCAGTTAACCCTTCCATAGCAGCACAAGAACCATACAGTATATACCCTGGCACTGAGACTGTGGATGTAACCAGGAAAACACAGTGCTAGATCCAGTGGGTGGGAAAGCAGAGAGCCTTTATGAATCATAATTTTGACTCTGCCCTTTCTGGTAGGTGGTCTTCCTCTGCAATTAATTACTGCAGAGACTGCTGCTATTCAATTTTCTCATGTAGCAGCCCAAAACTGAAGCTAAAATTAGGATGGACAATCCCACAGGATTATGAAACCGAGATTGCCAGTTTCAATGAGCTGCTAAGCAGAGCTCTGAACAAGAGCATAGCACTAGAGCCATCTGCAGTCTCTGAAGTGAGCAGTGGACTTGATATCCATAGGTATTTATAGTATCAGAACTAGAAGCCTGGGCTTTTTTCCCCCCCTTCAATTCCCCGAATTATTTTTTGCAAGAACTGAAGACTGAAGTGTTCCTTACATCCTTTAGAAGCTACAAAGAAAAATAAGTTACAGAGTTCTCATCTACAGGTTTCCCTCAATTTATGCAGGTTTCATATATGCAAATTTGCTCTTACGTGATCACCCTTTTTCTACCAAAAATTCCCTATGTGCAAGATAAATTCACTCCTATGCGATCAGGGCTCCACTTGTCCCCACTAAGACCAGCCCCTGGCCTGCACTGTGCCTTGGTGCAGGCAGGTGGTATCAGCTGCTCCCAGGTCTGCTGCAGCAGTTGGGGTGAGTAGGGAAAAGCAGAACCCTGAGAGGTTTGGGGCATGGTACAGCCCAACAGCTACAGGCAACTAGCATCAATTGCTCCTGAGGTGGCAGTGAAAGGGACTGGAGCAAGTGGGGAGAAGCAGCAGAAACAGGTGCAGCTCTTGCTGCTACGAGCCCCCCGGGAGGGCTGCAGGGTGGGGGGCTGTGCCGAGCTCTTCCTGTGGGAGCGTGGGCACCTGGATTCAAGCAAAGGACAATAGCAGGCTGTTGTGGGCTTGGGCTCGCCCTAGTGCTCAGTGAGCGGGTGGGCGGGGTGGTTTACAGCAAGTTTTAGGGTGGCAGTGCTGCCTCCCAGCACCACCACCTCATTCCTGCAAGCAAGGTGGGGACCAGCAACAGCACTGGGCTCTTCCCAGCGCAGTGGGTGGGTGGTGGCAGTGGCAATGGGTGCGGGGTGCTGCCACCCCAAAATTCATTGTAGCCCACCCAACCTGCCCACCAAGTGGTGCCATCACCAGCCGCAGGCTGCAGCAGCAGCCTGCTGTTGTCCCGTGTGAAGATCTGGGGGCACGTACTGCCCTGAGGAAAAACCCGGCACAGCCCCTGAGCCCGAAACCCTCCTGGGGCACGTGTAGCAGCAAGAGCTGTGCCCCCTACCCCATGCCCACTCACAGTTCCTGCCATTTTTCTACCTGCTGGAGCTGCCAACAGCTCCAGCAGGGATAATCCCAGCCTCACTCCCTCCCTCCCTCCCCACCATGGGAACCCATCCCTATTCGTTATATTATAAAGTGGATTCACTTTATGTGAATTCAAATTTATGCGCTATCCTCCAGGAACACATGTACCATATAAATAAAGGGAAACCTGTATTAGGATGGTTGTACTTTGAAGTTAGTATTGTATATAGTTTGGTCCCCATCTAAAATTGTGAAAGACAACAGGTTTTTCATGGTTCACCCATGATGCACACAGCCAGTTTCACAGGCATTCTGCCCCTTGGCACCAACCGGCAGAGAGATCCCAGGGAGTAAGAGGAATAAGATGGCCATAAATGTTCTTCTTTTTTTAAAAAGTAAATACTGGGTTTTCTAAAAGTTCTAAACCTAGTGACAATAAATAAACTTCATATATACTATCTTTGTTGTTGTGTATTCTTCTGTCTTAAGCATGTTGTGGAGGAGAAAGGTAAGAGGGTGAGAGAAGGGTGGGGAAACAGGGAAAGAGAAAGAAAAAAGAAAAGGAGATAAACAGGGGGAGAGAGAAAGAGTGAGAAAGGAAGAAAAAAGGAAAGAGAAAGAGGGTTTGTCCCTCGCTCCCGTATCTCCCACTGCTACCAGCTGTAGTTCAGGCCTGCTGGTCTGGGGCAGTGTCTGGTGGAGGGAAGCAGCAACATCCCAGCAGCAGTCACCAACACTGGGGTGCTCAGGCCTCCCCAACACATCCAGTGCAGGGGGAGCCTGGGCCCATGGCTAAGGGGGGTGGGGGGCTCAGGCAGACAGATGCCCCATCCCACCTGGGCAAGGGCAGCACCAGGGCACCCAGAGCTGAGGCCAGGTGCTCAGGGCAGGGTCCAGACAGCACAGGCAGAAGCAGGCCCAGAGGAAAGTGCCACGGGCAGGCTGGCCCAGCCAGGCCCTTGGGAAGGTGGCAGCTAGAAGACA
>NW_017728931.1:35663956-35683495 GCF_001723895.1 Crocodylus porosus
GAATTATTTTTTGCAAGAACTGAAGACTGAAGTGTTCCTTACATCCTTTAGAAGCTACAAAGAAAAATAAGTTACAGAGTTCTCATCTACAGGTTTCCCTCAATTTATGCAGGTTTCATATATGCAAATTTGCTCTTACGTGATCACCCTTTTTCTACCAAAAATTCCCTATGTGCAAGATAAATTCACTCCTATGCGATCAGGGCTCCACTTGTCCCCACTAAGACCAGCCCCTGGCCTGCACTGTGCCTTGGTGCAGGCAGGTGGTATCAGCTGCTCCCAGATCTGCTGCAGCAGTTGGGGTGAGTAGGGAAAAGCAGAACCCTGAGAGGTTTGGGGCATGGTACAGCCCAACAGCTACAGGCAACTAGCATCAATTGCTCCTGAGGTGGCAGTGAAAGGGACTGGAGCAAGTGGGGAGAAGCAGCAGAAACAGGTGCAGCTCTTGCTGCTACGAGCCCCCCGGGAGGGCTGCAGGGTGGGGGGCTGTGCCGAGCTCTTCCTGTGGGAGCGTGGGCACCTGGATTCAAGCAAAGGACAATAGCAGGCTGTTGTGGGCTTGGGCTCGCCCTAGTGCTCAGTGAGCGGGTGGGCGGGGTGGTTTACAGCAAGTTTTAGGGTGGCAGTGCTGCCTCCCAGCACCACCACCTCATTCCTGCAAGCAAGGTGGGGACCAGCAACAGCACTGGGCTCTTCCCAGCGCAGTGGGTGGGTGGTGGCAGTGGCAATGGGTGCGGGGTGCTGCCACCCCAAAATTCATTGTAGCCCACCCAACCTGCCCACCAAGTGGTGCCATCACCAGCCGCAGGCTGCAGCAGCAGCCTGCTGTTGTCCCGTGTGAAGATCTGGGGGCACGTACTGCCCTGAGGAAAAACCCGGCACAGCCCCTGAGCCCGAAACCCTCCTGGGGCACGTGTAGCAGCAAGAGCTGTGCCCCCTACCCCATGCCCACTCACAGTTCCTGCCATTTTTCTACCTGCTGGAGCTGCCAACAGCTCCAGCAGGGATAATCCCAGCCTCACTCCCTCCCTCCCTCCCCACCATGGGAACCCATCCCTATTCGTTATATTATAAAGTGGATTCACTTTATGTGAATTCAAATTTATGCGCTATCCTCCAGGAACACATGTACCATATAAATAAAGGGAAACCTGTATTAGGATGGTTGTACTTTGAAGTTAGTATTGTATATAGTTTGGTCCCCATCTAAAATTGTGAAAGACAACAGGTTTTTCATGGTTCACCCATGATGCACACAGCCAGTTTCACAGGCATTCTGCCCCTTGGCACCAACCGGCAGAGAGATCCCAGGGAGT
The DNA here is from genome assembly GCF_001723895.1 of Crocodylus porosus. Lineage (NCBI taxonomy): Eukaryota > Metazoa > Chordata > Crocodylia > Crocodylidae > Crocodylus > Crocodylus porosus. Next base: position 35,665,273 of record NW_017728931.1, read on the forward strand.
AAGAGGAATAAGATGGCCATAAATGTTCTTCTTTTTTTAAAAAGTAAATACTGGGTTTTCTAAAAGTTCTAAACCTAGTGACAATAAATAAACTTCATATATACTATCTTTGTTGTTGTGTATTCTTCTGTCTTAAGCATGTTGTGGAGGAGAAAGGTAAGAGGGTGAGAGAAGGGTGGGGAAACAGGGAAAGAGAAAGAAAAAAGAAAAGGAGATAAACAGGGGGAGAGAGAAAGAGTGAGAAAGGAAGAAAAAAGGAAAGAGAAAGAGGGTTTGTCCCTCGCTCCCGTATCTCCCACTGCTACCAGCTGTAGTTCAGGCCTGCTGGTCTGGGGCAGTGTCTGGTGGAGGGAAGCAGCAACATCCCAGCAGCAGTCACCAACACTGGGGTGCTCAGGCCTCCCCAACACATCCAGTGCAGGGGGAGCCTGGGCCCATGGCTAAGGGGGGTGGGGGGCTCAGGCAGACAGATGCCCCATCCCACCTGGGCAAGGGCAGCACCAGGGCACCCAGAGCTGAGGCCAGGTGCTCAGGGCAGGGTCCAGACAGCACAGGCAGAAGCAGGCCCAGAGGAAAGTGCCACGGGCAGGCTGGCCCAGCCAGGCCCTTGGGAAGGTGGCAGCTAGAAGACAACGGGGACCAGGTGGGAAGCACGGGCTGTCCCAGGGCCCTGTAGACTCAAGCCATGGCAGGTGGGCACCCAACAGCACTCAAGGTGGGGCCCAGTCTGTGCAGCTCTGCGGGGATGGGCCCCAGCCATCCTGCCCACGAGCAGTGCCACCTAGCTGGGGCAGGATATCAGGTTCGGGAGGCACCCGGCTCAGCCTCCCTTCATGCTGGGCATAGCATAAGTAGGGTGGAGCTGCAAGGGCCTGACCAAAGGAGCCACACCAGGGAACTGAGACCAGTGGCTGCTCCAGAGAGTCCAGAGCAGCAACTTAAAAATAATTTTATTATTTTTTTAAACAGTTTCCTCACACGCCTCCTGGCATGCCCAGGAAAATATTTCCACGCGCCACTAATTGGCACGTGTACCAGAGGTTGCCTATCCCAGATCATACCTGACCAATGCTCATCTAAACTCTTCACAAAGACCTCCATTGAGGGCAAATCCAAAACATCCCTAAGCAGTCTATTGCACTGCCTCATTGCTCTAAGAGAGAAGTTTCTCTTGGTATCTACTCTAAACATACTTTGCTACAACCTCAAGGCACCAATGCACATCCTGCTCTCTGCAGCAAGAGAGTAAAAGGTGTTTCCCTTCTTTATGGCAGCCCTTCAAATATCTGAAGATTGCTATCATGTTCCCTCAAGTCCCTTTTCCACAAGCTGAACATGGCCATTTCCTTCAAACTCTCCTCACTGAAATTGGCCTTCCAAGCCCTTTATTTTTGTTGCCTGCCTCTAGACCCCATCTTCCACATGTCCTTTTTAAAAGATGGAATCCAGAAGTGCACACAATACTCTAGATGAGGCCTAACCAGTACTAAGTAGAGGCACTATCACATCCCATGTCTTGGACCCAGTGCTTCTACTGATGCATCCCAAAACCACATTTGCTTTGTGTGGCTACATCTTCTTGGAAAAACTCAGAGAGAGTCTGTGATCCACCAACATGCCTAGATACTTCTACATAGGTGCAGCCTTCCAGTCAGTTGTCCCCCATTTTATGCTTCCGATTATTTTTCTGGATGTGCAGCACCTTGCTTGTCAGCAAGGACCTCTATCCTGTTAGTTAATTGCAGATTGGAAAACTGAGCTGGAGCCATCTCCTTTCCTTTTTAATGAACGTGTGCACATGCAACTGCACACACAAACGTTAGCTGAGATACAAAAATCAGAAATATATGAGCTATATATATGCTTTACAATAAGTAAGAATAAAGGGGTAAAAGAAAAAAAAGAAACAAAAGAAAGAGGGAGGGATAGAAGAAACAGGGCAGAAGTATGCAAGGACTAATTTTTTAGTTACCAAAATATTCTAAGAATTCTTTCCAAATTACAGCAAAGCTTTTCATAGCAGTTAAGCCTAATAAACATGACTCTCTTCATAGGTGCCAGCTACACTCTCTCATCATACCAGATTTTGACTTTTGGAGAAGTCCTACTCTTCCAATGCAACAATATGCCTGCCACTAATAACTGCAGTCTTACAGCACATATCTGCAAAGGACCAGTTTGAATTCCTTGGAGATGTACCCAATGACACACAATTGCCAAGAGGTATCAGTGTTGTGTTCAAAACTAATGTTAACTGTAGTTACAATTTCTTTCCAAAAAGAACCAGTAATAGGGCATGACCAAAACTAGGGATGTAAATGCCAATTAAGTACCCCTTCAAACTCCACTGATATCATTGGTTAAACAGTTAACCAATAACGTGCCTGTAACTCACTCATTCTCTGGGGGGCAGCAGGCAGCTAGGAAAGCCCCCTGTCCGCTGCTGCTGCCCATGGCTTTACTGGGCTGTGGCTGTGGCAGGGAAGTCGGCCTCAGCCCCAAAGGCAGCCATGCACCAGTGGCTGCAGCAGGCTGAGAAAGCCCCTTGCAGGCTGCTGCTGCCCATGGCTTTATGGGACCGTGGCAGGGCATTAAAAGTGCTGTTGAAGACTTCGAGATGCTACTTTTTTACCTTAAGGCTTCATAAGGCACCTCGGTTAAACTACTTAAAAAATAGTGAGACAGTTAGCTTCTCTATCTGATCTGTACAAATAAAATAAAAATCAAGATACCTTCATCCAACAATTTTAGCACAGAGCAAAAGTTAGCTCTGTGGGACCTTTCTATGGTGTTCTATTATTTGTCATAACAGGTGTGCAGACTGAATGGCTCAAAGTATTTTAATCTAAACTAAAATACTTCTTGTTAGACCTCCACTCTGCATGAATAGCAGGTCCAGACAAAAGCAATAAGCAAATACCATAAATCTCTCAAGGGTATAAGATCATCTTCAAAGGGAAGCAAAAATTAGTCTTAACTTGATTTCTTTAAGGGGAAAGAGGGAAACCACCTTTAACATGTTACAGATTTTCAGGGTTATATGGCACTTGACATTAGAACAATAGGCACAGGCCTCACAGATTATACACAATCCAGCTCTGAAGATTTTGATGCCTCCTCTGATTGTGGTTTGTCCAGGTGAGTTAGAAAGACTGAAGAAGTGAAGATGAGCTCCTGAAACAAGCTCAGAGTGCCAGGCAAAAAAAAAAAAAGTTCCTGATTACAGTAAACCAATAAAGGGACAACCCCTTCTACAGCCTGAAGGAAGTTGCAGCATTTTGGGTAAAAAGGTGTTGAATAAAAATCAAACAGATGCACAAAGTCCTGATGTATATATATTTTGTGGCAGAACCGAAGTGGTTGCATAGGACAAAGCCCCATATAGATACAAGAACAGACACAAAGGAGCAATGATTTAAGTGATCTGAAGAGGACAGGTAGGCAAAATTAAGATAATAAATTAAGCTGGATGTTCAGAAAGTATTTCCCCAATATAAAATCCAAATTCTGTCAGTCAATACTAGGGTCATTTGGTATTTAACCAGAGAACATTATTGTGAAAAAAATCCTGCATAAGCAGAAACACAGACACGACCTAAAAAAAGTTCAGAGGTTAAAAGCTGAAAATACCTATGAATCAGTGATTTTCAACTTCGTAGTTACCCACAGGAAAATCTGTTTCTTATTACAATGTTTTAGTCACACACTGTCCTTGGTTTCCTGCCATTTCATATTTCAATAGCTTCAATAAGAACAGTTTGAGATTTTTTGTAAAGACTCAAACTATAACCAACCTTAAGGTTGTCATGGTCCAGAAGGCCTCCATTCAATGGGTCATCACACCCTGTACACAGCTTCCTCCTTTTCAGCTCACCCAATGCTTTCTGCCAAGCTCTACCTACACTAGAGAACACAATTATGCTTTTTAAGCCAGGTTTAGTTAAAAAGTTCTAAGAAACAAAAAACCAGCACATTTCTAGACACATTTTATAGCAAAAGTAACTGTGGCAAGTACATTACTCCATACTGATTTGCCATGCATTTTGCTTACTTGGATCCCTACAAGCTTGCTAAGGTTGGGGTTTTTTGGGGTAGTTTGGTTGGAATTTTTTTTTTTTAGTTTTTAAAGTCTTATGCTACAAACAGGTAGGATGCTACCAACAGGACTGCACAATACTTCTGCTGCTTGCATTTCCTTTTCCGAAAGTATGTAGAGAACTCTTTTTTCCCTTATTATACTCCAAAGGGGGGGGGGGAAATCAGAAAAGGTCAGGATTTTACAAGGGGGAGCATGATAGCAGTGACCAGCACTGCAGAGGTATGATGGCAAGATGCTTCCACTTTTCCCTGAAGCATCCCAGTCTGACTACCACTGGAGACTCAACTGCAACTAGGAGTCTGATCCAGTGTAACAATCCCAGGGGAGTGAACTGACTTCAAAGAAGTTTGTCAGACAATTAATACAAGAAATCTGTCATCCCTTGCAGTTCTGGTACAGTTTGTTAGATCTGGTTCCATTTACTCAAAAAAAAAAAACCCAACAACAACAACAACAACAACAACAAAAACTGCCAGCTCAACTTGTCCAAAGAGCCATCCCTACAGAGAATCAGGGTTGCTGGATGCAATTTAATTTTACTGGACATGTTGCTATTTGGCAACTGACAAATACCAAACTACTCCCCTAAAAAGGGTCCTATTTTATATTAAAGTATTTTCAAATCTACAGTCTAGCTTGACAAGAACTTAAATCATAAATCTAGTCCAACAACCATGAAGTACACCTAGAAGCCAATGATTTTTCAAAAAACAAAACAAACAAAGTCCCACATTCAGTTAATCATAAAACTACCAAAGCTTTCCATACAAGTGTACTCCATGCCATAAAAGCATCACCATATTTTTCCAAGAGATCTCCAAAAAATGCTCTCACAGACTAATGGTCAGTAGATACATTTCTTCAAAGCAAGAGGGTCTAAATCCAACATATTTCTCTTAAAAATAAATTTTAATTATTTTTTAAAAAGTACACTTCCTGCAAGGTCAAAAAAAGTTGTTAAAACCATTTTAATTTAAATGTTCAAAACAGCAGAGGTGATGTAAGAGTCATGGGCCATTTGTGGTGCCTGGCACCATTTTTTGGTGCGAGTCCCCTCCCCCTCAGCCACTGATTGGCCAAGGGACACCCAGGAGCCCTCTGCCTCATCACCAATTGGTGGAAAGGGGCAGGACCACAGAAAAGGCAGCCCTCTTAACTAAGCAGTGGCAGAGGGAGGGAGGGGGGCAGCAGCCACTGTCTTGGCTGCTCCTCTTCATGCTGGGGAGCATTCCTGCTCCAGCTAACCACTTGGCGGCAGCAGCACTTCTCTTCAGACAGTGCTGAGGAAATCACGCTAGAAGGGAGGAACAGGCTGCAAATCAAACCTGAACAGGTTACAGGGGTGGGCAGATGAGAACAGGATGGGTTTCCAACACTGACAAGTGCAAGGTGATGCACCTGCGGAGGAAGAACCAGCACCATACCTACAGACTGGGGAACACTTCTCTTGGGTGCAAAGTCAGAGAAGGATCTTGGAGTCATCATTGGTGCCAAGATGAACATGGGCCGACAGTATGGGGACACGGTCAGGAAGGCCAACCGCACCTGGTCATGCATCCACAGATGCATCTCGAGCAGGTCCAAGGAGGTGATACCCCTCCTCTATGTGGCACTGGTCAGGCCACAGAACGGATGCAGTAATCCAGCTAGGTGCCGCACTTCAGGAGGGATGTGGACAACATGGAAAGGGTCCAGAGGAGGGCCACTCGCATGATCAGGGGGCAGCAGGGAGACCCTACGACAGGGGTGTCCAACTTTTTTGAATGTGGGGCCAGATCACGAACTTTTTAAAATCACCCAGTGGGCTGGCAAGCCATATTCAAAGACCTCACAGGAAGTGGTATCACATCAGGATGTGATGTCGCGTGACCTCTGTCACTTCCTGCAACTTCATTGGTGTCAATGAAATGGGCCTGGAAACATGGTTTAAAATCCAAAATAAAAACAATATAAAAGCAACAATGAAATAATACCAAACACTTGACTAAAATAAACACTTCTGCATAATGAAAGAAGCATAATGCAAGTCAACAGATCAAATGTGGAAAAGATATCAGCCAGAGTGAAAACTAATCAAAAGGTGGAGGGATGCATCTCCACAGGAGACACCTGCGCAGCACTTTGCAGCCTCCGCTGCTCACTGCCCTGCAAGGGGCAGGTGGGAGGGTAGGGAGGACGGAGCAGGGGCTCCCCAGTGCATCCCAGAGGCTGCGAGAGACCTGCAGCTCAGCCTGGCGCAGCTGCAGCTGGGCATGAAGCAGGGCAGGGAGAGCTGCTGCCACGCATGGGTGTCCCAGTCTGGGCTCCTCCTTGTCCTCCCAGCCACCGTCTCCCTGGGATGTATGGGAAAGGTGCCCTCCACTCCGCTGCTGCCTACCTCGCTACCCCAGTGGCTGTGTGCCCACACCGCCTCCTGTCCTCAGAAGCACGAAAAGTGGCCCCCTCAGGACTCGGGACCTTGCATGTGGAGAGCTGCAGCGCCCGGGGGAGCAGGCGCTGCCTTGTTTTGAGGCAGGGCAGGGCAGGGCAGCGGGGCTGGCTAGAAGCAGGCGGGTGGGGAGGCAGGCGCAGGCCAACAGTGCCAGCGGCCACTGCTTGGCTTCCTGTGTGGAGCCACTCCAGCAGTGCAGGGCACGGGCACTCCTGGACACGAGTCCTCCCCAGTGACAGGCGTGTCCCGGGCCCGTGAGTGGAGCTGCTCCTCTGCCACCCGGCAGCAAAGTTCTTACATGAAGGCTCCGTCCTGCACTTGCCCCAAGCCCATGGCACCAGCTGCGGCTGCCCAGGCAGGCACCGGCTCTTCAGGGCAGGCAGGGCTACTCAACAGCCGCAGCCAGTGCTGCCCCCAGCCAGGGAAGGGTTTGGCCCCGCAAGGGACCTGGCCAGGCTGCGCCAACGCAGTGCGTGTGGGAACCTTGTCCCTTCCCCAGCCCTTCAGCAGCCATTAGGAAGCTGCTGAGGGAGGGACATGGGGTTTCCCATCGCAGCACCGCAGGCCACAGAAAGCGCCTTGGCAGGCTGCATCGCCATGTTAGACAAGTCTGTAGGCCACATGTTAGACAAGTCTGCCCTATGCGGAGAGGCTAAGGGACCTGAACCTGTTCAGCCTCCACAAGAGAAGGTTGAGGGGAGAATCTAGTGGTCATTTACAAACTAGTCAGGAGGGGACCAGCAGGCATTGGGGGAGTCCCAGTACTCTTTCCTGCCACGGTAGGGGGTCAGACTTGATTATCTGCTCAGGTCCCTTCTGACCCTACCTACTATGACATCAAAATCGACTCCACAACTCAAACATGCTCAATTTCTGCTATTTCCTCTTTACTTCTTAGGTGCTAACAACCCCCTTTCCTTTTTAATGATCAACATGTTGCATTAAAATCGAGCTATCCTTTCTTTGGCTATTAGCTACTCCTGGTCTCTCCCCTGCTGTTTTGTAGCTCTGCAATCTGTTTGTAGCTCTTTTCAAAACCCTAGATCCAACCATAGAGGCCAAGCTTCATCAGCACTAAAGGCTGAAACTGTAGGTTAAGCAACCAAAAACTGCAGATAATTCAGCTATGAAAGCATTAACTGCAGCCTTTGCCTGAGCAGGAAAAGTGAGAGTGAGCAAGCTGAAGATCAGGCTCTGTTCCTGCTCTATACAGCCATAAAACCACACCTTTTTTCTCTCTACTCTGCCTTCTCAAAACACGAAGGTGTGCATGCTATTTGGAGGACTTGACACGCAAGAAAATATGGTAATTGAAGACCATCATAAATGCACACACAGACTGAATGTACACACAGTTGCAAAGAAAACCTTTATTCCATTGATTCCCCAACTTGAGGGACTCCATTAGAGCATGGCTGAAGAAGTTTTGAACTCTGTTCTTTAAGCTACTTTTTTTTTTTTTTTTTTAAAGCAAGACAAAACTCTATCCTGTAGGAGAATATTAGCATGAATGCAGGCCAACCATCTTTCAAGCCAGTACACAAGTCACTACCATTTAAGCTAGTTACTAGCAGTAGCAGGCTGCCATCCTATACACACCACACACACACCCACAAAGGCAAAGAAAGTAGCAAGAATCAGGTATCATCCCCCTACCCTTTGTTGCTACCCAGATCTTACCCCACACACCTTTCTACCTCAGATGTTCCCAGTTTGCCTGTTTGCTTGATTAGTCCCAATCTCAGATATCAAGCTAGAGAACCTCCATCCTATAATACGATCCATTCTTTTTAGCAAGTCAATTGCATTCTGTCTCTGCCCAATTCCCAATTTGTTTCCTTCTCTTCCACCCTCCAGTTATGAATCTGGTCCCTGCCCTACTTTTTTTCCCCGGCTACACCTCTTCCTGCCCCACCCTTACCTTCTCTCCCCAGGTCTGACTTGCTCCTTCTTCATTCAAGTCATGCAACTCCAAAATGCTCCAAGTACTCCAAAATGCCCAAGCAACCAGAGGCAAGGGAAAGAAACAAACAAGAAGCCCTGCCTCAAAAGCACCACCACGCAGCCCCAGCCCAACATACTGCCACCAAGGGCTGCACTGCTGTGACAGATTTGCTCCACAATGAGCATGTCTGAGTTTGGGGGGGAGAAAAAGGTTCATATATCTTTGAAATTTAACTACTGATTTCTAGAGTCACTGCTGACTAGAGGGGAAGAATCATGTCCCTCAATCTGCTTGTAATATTCCTACTAATGCAGCCCACTATACTGTTAATCCTTTTCAAAACAAGGGTACACTGTCGGCTCATACTCCACTGTAATCCTCACGTCCTTTTCTGTAAAGTGCGTGGGATTGTTCCATCCTAAGTGCAGGACTGGCATTTCTCCCTAAAGAACTTCATGAGACTTCTTTTGGTCCAGTCCTCCAATTTCTCCATCTCTCTGAACCCTAGCCGACCCTACCTACCCTAGATACTAGAGTATCTACTATTCACCACAGCTTGATGTCATCCACAAGTTTGCCAGAGACACTCCACCCCATCAACTATCTGAAAGTTGAATACATTGAACAGAAACTGGTCCCAGGACTGACCCCTGGGGCAATCCACTTGATACTAGCTGCCAACTAGACATCAAGCCATTGAAACCAATGATCCTTCCAGTTTTTGATCCACTTTACAGTCCTTTCATCCAATGTGGACTTTCTCACTGTGCCTGCAAGAATGTTGCGGGAGACTATCAAAAACCTTGCTAAAACTCTAGATATCCATTCATTTTCCTGCATCCAGTCAGTCATCTAGTCACAGAAGATAATCAGGCTTGTCAGGCATGACTTGCCCTCGGTGAATCCATGCTGATGGTTCCTGATCATCTGCTCCAAGTGCCTAGAAATGGATTCCTTGAGGACCTGCTCCATGATTTTTTTCAGAGACCAGCATGTAGTTCTCCCAGACCTTCCGTCTTCCCTTTTAAAAGATAGACATTATATATTTGCCCTTTTTCCAGCTGTCCAGGGCCTCTCTCAAATTGCCACAAGTTCTCAAAGATAATGCCCAGTGGCTCTGCTGATGGAGTTAGCTGATGCAATTGTATTCTCAGGTGCGTCGCATCTGGTCCTATAGACTTGTACATATCCAAATTTTTAAGTAGTCCTCAACCTATTATTTCATCACTGTCAGCTGCTCACCTCCTCCCCAAGCTGTGCTGCCAGGTGCAATAGTCTGGAAGCTGACCCTGCCTGTAAAGACTGAGGTAAGAGGCACTGAGTACATCAGTCTTTTCTGCATCATCTGTCATGAGGTTAACTTTCCCCATTCAGTAAGAGACCCCACATTTTCCCTGATCTTCCTCTTGCTGCTGACCTACTTAATAGAAACCCTTCATATCCCCTGCCAGCAGCAACTGCAGCTATGCTTTGGCCTTCCCAATTTCATCCCTGCAGGCCCAAGCAATACTCTTATACTCCCCTCCTTATTAGTTTGTCCAAGTTTCCACTTCTTGTAAGCTTCCTTTTTGCATTCTGGCTCTGTGAAGGAGTTACCTGTTAAGCCAAACTGGCCTTCTGCCATAATTTCTAGTCTTCCTGTGCATTGGGAGGGTTCATTTCTGCACGCTTAGTAAGGCTTCTTAGGGACTGAATAGGTGGTATTCTCCTCTCAAAATAATGGCTCTCAGAAACCAAGCAGCACAGAATCTAACAATGGAATGGCAGTGTAAGGTATTGTCACCACCTTTTTCCCCCCAAAAAAGTTAAGACTACTAGGTCCTATGCTTTCAGCAAATTGAACATTCATTCTTCCAATTTGCCTTCCCTTAATTCTTACATTTCTGAACTTGAATAGGTGAGCAGGCATAACTAGGAAGAAAGCACTCTACTTTGGACTCACTCTCCTAGTGAACGGCAATATTTTGTGAGAAGCAACTATTTTGTCATTTGGAGTAGAAGTACACTCACCATATGCAGCACTGTACTGAACAAGAATATCAACTGGCATATAAAAATGCTTCCTCAATTCTGAGCCAAACAATAAAGACGCACACTAATCTTCAAAGCCCTGGTTAGAAGCCACACTGATTTTTATAATGCTGAACAGACTTTATTTCCTGTATTTGCAAACAGACTGGTGTTAGAAGCTACATACAGTTGTACCCATGCCGACTGCAAGAGATAAGTGAATTTTTCTTAGTGGCGGTGACATTATGTAAACAGATGTACAAGTTCCTATGGAAAAAAACATACATATAATGATTTTGAGGCTTGGTGATTCAGTGAGCCATTATATACCTTTCAGGAAAAACAGAACTGATACCGACTAAAAATTGGAGGAGATAGTTTCACAAAGTGAGCAGCAATTATAGTCTTCTAATCATTTTGACAGTTTAAAGTTAGATGTGATTATGAGTTTTGCCTTCCCTCCCCCAAACTAGATGCAATCTTTCTGGCCAGCAGAGTCCACTGAGGCTATACCCAGGTAAGACATCCTCCTACTCCTATATACAAAAAAAAAGACCCAATAATCTCTCAAATTCCTTCTTGTTACATCAAGCATCTCATTTTGCCACTACCAAAATAGTATCTTTGTTCTCTCTACTTAGAGAACTCTTTTAGCTTGCTCATTTGGGTTTTTAAAATGGATAGTCTTCATTAAGATTTATTCTACCCCTCCCCCCCTAAAAAAAACAAACAAACAAACAAACAAAACAACAACCACCTCTTGAAACTAGATCCAAGGTTTAAAAGGTGAGGTGCTTTTAATCCATGCAAAAAATTTTATCCAGATAACAGGCACATCTCTGATCTTGATTCCATCTGCCATTTTTTTTTCCAGGCAGACTCAAAGATGAAGTTTCTCACCAAAAATATTCTATATAGGACACCTAGAAAAGCCTTCCAAGACACAAAGGACATGGCTCAGGCTCACCGTTTCTTGTTATTTTGGACATTGCCAACACATTGGCTACTGTCTGTACAACTTAAGAAAAAGCAAAAACAGATCCCAGCTGGCTGCCTGGTACAGACTATGCAAAGTACCTGCAGTACCAATTAAACCCACTGACAATCTCTCCTGTTTTCTGATCTGTTGCTTTCAGGGCAAAAAGTAAATTTAGTACCAAGCTATCATACAGATTACAACATCAAGATCTTATTTCTACCTTGTAGATCAGCCATACCAATTCAAACCTTTAGTCACTGAATCCAAGGTACCATATACAGAAGTTAAGACAATGGCATGTTACTTCCCCAACCATGATAGAAGGAATAAGAAGTATTAAGTACCCAGGCACTGTTGAGCCTTAAAAACATGGAGTAAATCTTCATCCCTTCTGCTCTCCATGGACACCAAACTGCAAGTTAGCAGGTTAGACTGACTCCAGCAGCTGATTTTTGAGCAAGACGGGTATGGATTTCAGGCCTGTGATAGTCCTACTCTCCTTTATGAAAGCTCTCCTCTTCCAGAAGCCTGGACTAGGATCACTGTGGACCAATGGATCAGAAAGATCTCAGCAATGGGTAACCAACTGCAGAGCATTCCAATAACATCTTACTCATGCCTCTGTTCTCTCTCCAGGGACTCCTTTCACAAGTTACTACTCAAGAAAGAGGTGGATTATCCTAGATCTCAAAGCACTAAAATGGCATCTTAGTTCATTCCAAAGAAAAGGGGATGTTGGCACCCCATTCTGGTCCTCTCACATCACAAAAAGCTCACCTGTTAAAGCTCAGGATCATGGCTCTGGTCCCTTTAAATTCTCGTTAGATATCTAAACTAGCCTATAACTCAAGACCTGCAAGTCATCTATTGTTGTATCAGTTATCTGGTGGCCCCAATATATATACTGTCAACCAAAGGATCTGGTCTATTGTATGAGGTGCATGTGCACAGAAAGCAGAATCCTTATCGAAAGCTATCTTGAACTATGGTTACTGTAAGGTCAGTCACTGATTTTAATCAGATCAGTGAATGCTGAAACACTTAATGGAGTGGAGCTGGTTAATAACTGCACACTTTAAAAAAAAGGATCACCTTAAAAGTCTGTAGGTCAAGAAATCTTTGAGCACCCCTTTGGGTCCAATCAAAAAGTCACAATTTAGACCATTTTAAGTCAAATTAGGAAAAAGTTAACTGATTCAAGTGGAATAGGATTAGATCCCCAACAATTTAGGATGAGCATGTTACTAATTTGAGAAAGGCAAGAATTCAGCTTCCAGTTCTGATCACTTCTGCCTCTACTAGTCAGAAATGACTAATACACAACAGTTGTCTCCACAAAAACCTATTCCACAAAATTAATGACCCAGCCTGTTCTCCCATTAAAGGGTTTTTTTCAACCTTTTACTCAGTACTTAAATTTTTTATGGCACTTTGTTTCACATTACGCTCAACAGTGCATGCAACACATCACATTTTGAAACAAAATAGCCAATGGCTATTGGCAGACTTCAATCCCCTTTCCCCAGTGCTACTGGAATAAATTAAGACTCATTTGTACTTGGGTGGCAGCAGAAAACTTGACATAAATGGCAGGGGTTAACTTTTATTTTGCCAGTTAAGCAAGTAAACTCATTAAGAATATCATTACTGTTGATATGGGTCCTGCTTATTTATGTTTAGATGAAAGAATCTATATATGCTTAAAAAGTGTAATCAGCCGATACCAATTTAACCTAGATTGAATAACAACAGCAAAGCTCACTCCAAAAGCAAGAGTACTGCTGAAGGGGCAATGAAAAGTTTAAAGGTAACTCTACAAGCACCCCGGTGGCTGCTTGAGATGGCCATCAATGGAATCCTCATCCTCCATCATCCAGAGGCAGAGGTTGGGATCTCAGGCTCACAAGCACATTTACTGAAGGACTACAGAAAAAGGAATTCACTTACAAAAAAAGTTCAACCTCACTCCTCCTTCAAAATAATCTGTTTCGACAAGTCTTGCCAGTAACAAGAGCTGCTGAAGTTCTGCTTCATCAGAATAGTTCTGGGACAATTTCCTCCCATTCTTCTTTTATTAAAGCAATGCCTACAATCCTTGAAAGTGACACCAGAGTTACCAACCTGATAAGCTCACAGCTGTTGGACTGAATAGTTCCAATGTGAAACAACTGACATGTTTCCATCCAGTCTTGATGACATGAGGATGACTGTTCATAATGACAATCTACAGCTACTTCCAAACATTAAAAAAGAACCTTCAGGAAGGGAAGAGGAAAGGGAAACTGCTGAGCTGGACTGCCCTTGACCCCACACACAAAGGGAAAAACTCAGCTGTCGCTTATGTTTTGGTCATCTGAGAAGCAGTGGAAGGCATATTTGAAATGAGACACCCCTTCAGCTGTAGTCTAGTGTAGTCCATGGATTTTTCCCTTCCTGGAAAGAGATTTGAGAAGGGAGAAGACAAAAGGATAAGAGAAACAGATTCTTAAGACACCTGCAGATATTACTGGCTATTACAGTGGGGGGCAACCATTTCAGCAAGCGTGCCACAGATTAGCCCCATACTCTCCTAAAGTAACACTCCGATCCCCTTGCCCCTGCCCAGTCTACTGCTCTGCTCCCTGCCCGATCTGCTGCTGTGCTGGCTGTCCCATTTGTGGCATCTATCCTAGAGGTTGGCCATCCCTGATCTATTGGACTGCTTTACCAGCTGAAGTTTGGAACCAGACAAATGTTAGTGTTCTTACTCATAGGTTTTAAACTTTTTAAATGTAGTCACTTCTTTTTTGAATAGTATACCTGTAGAATTCCTTTTTTTCCACAAAGCGTGCAGGACTCGTAGAGACACCATTCACTGCTCTAACAGATGTTTTGCAGATCACATGCAGAAAGCAGCCAACCAGATTTTGGCAAGACAGCACTATAATTATAAACTGCCCTTATAGCTTTTCCCATGCTTCTGACAGATGGCAAGAGACATTGTCAAGACCAGATGAAGAACGGAAGAGCCACCTCCATAAAGAAATATCTTCACCTCCATAAAGAAAAAAAGGAATTCAACAAGATTAAAAGAGATGGGTAACAGAAGTCTGGCTGATGGAAAGATACAAAAATAATATCAAGATGAAAGGCATTTCAGAAGTCTAGTACTGTAATAATTGCATCTTCTCTTACAAAAAGGCCACAACTGCTTTATAACAGAGCTAAAAGACATTAGGTAAAGATACCAGACAATTTTTTTTTTTTGTAAAGATGTTAAAAGTACAACAGAAGCTTACCAGCAGCACAATTAATAGCTGTTCTAGTGTGCACAGTCCACTTTCCTACCGTAAGCACAAGGCAGCTCAGAACAAAAGCAACACTGGATTTAAAAAGATTCAACAGGAAAATGCCTCAGGAACCAAGTTAAACTTAGATTTTTGGAAGTATGAAAACAGCACAACCCAGGGCAACTCTGACTTGCAGATATTCTAGGCAGAAGACTTGACAAGTAACACTTTGGCATTCGTGTTGAACTACCGATTCTTGAAGAGCCATGAACCTCTCTTCCATGACACCTATGTCCTCCTAAATGTTGGGGGGCTGGAGGGAGCGGAGCAGGAATGCAGCAGTTTCATTTTGTGCACTGAGTCTCCCCACCTAAGCAAAAAGTTGATGACAATTCCTACATTTGCAGTTAAACTGAAGGACTTTAATCTCAAGCTACTTATATGGTCTTTTGCCTGGACACCTTTAAAGGTTTCAAAGAACTCAATTCTTGTAGAAAGCTTTCCACAGTTCCCTAATCACGAAGCACAAGTCAGCCCATGGACGTTGTTGCAGGATCGACCTGTTCCTTGCAATTCTAATAAGCCTCTTAATAGATTACTACAACCAGTAAGTCTTACCTTCAGCCAAAGATGAACTATGCAGCTCCACAATATGCTAACATTTTGCCTTTGATAAAAAGGAGGAGACCAGATGTTCTTATTAATAATGCCTAAAAACTAGGAGGTGCACCAATAGTCTGATATCAGATTGGCACCAATATAAATAAAATTGGCTATATTGGAAATTGGCCTGAAGTGGACAATAAATGCTCATGCATGAGCCTAGCCACAGCACAGCACAGCAGCAGCGAGGAGCACAGCCCAGCAATGTGGAGAGTTGCATGCAGCTAATAAGTCTGTTGTGATGGAAGTGGGAGGGAAGGGGCACAGGCAGGGGGCAGATGAACACATCAATACTTATAGTGGCCTCCCCCCCACCCTGTGCCCTCCCAGGTAAGTGGCGGGAGCAGCAGCAGGAGCTGCTGGATGAATGGCATGCAGCAGCTGGGGGCACAGGGTCCCGCCCTGACTGGGCAGCACCTACCCCAGCCCCACTCCCTCCCTCACAGCAGGGGGCACTGATCAACCTCCCCATGCCCCTTCCCTCCCCCTCCCCTTTCACCATAACAGCTGGACTCAGCAGTATCAGAAAAAAACCAGACTGATAGCAGCTGATATGCCTTCTTAAAAACTGGCCATCAGTATTGGCCCCCAAATTGTCTATTGGTGCAACCCTACTAAAAAAAAAAAACAAAAAAAACTTGTTGCCGCACCTAGTTCAGAAGTTGAGTGTAGTTTCCATTTCCTCACATTCACAATTTAAGACATTTAATCTACAGTGACCCCAAAGGATAATTGTATAAAACTGGGAAACTGAGGTATGGCAAAATTAAGTGGCTAAGACAAAACAAGTGGAAGTCACTACACCCAAAATTCAAATTAAACTGTTAACTCCCAAGCCTCTAGAATAAGTCTTCTACAAATTTACACACAAGCACATTATACAGTTAATTTCATGGAGAAAAATCATAAGCAGAATTTTGTTCTGTGATCCACTAATATAATTTAAGTTTCACAATCTACTCCAGGTTTAAGGTCATGAGATCTGGGACCAAGGGTTTGCTTCTCCCCCACTTTACCAACCCTCAGAACTCCTTGATCAGGTCAAGGGTCCTGAACTCCATTACTGTTCCAGTCCCTGCCAGTCTATGAATTGCAAAGCTTTGTGCAAGTTGCAGAAAAGAGCTATTTATTACCATATTTACTCCAATCCAAGACAGCCCTGAATTTAAGGTGACCCCCCAATAATTATACTGTATACAAGGAAATATTTTTAATTTGTTATGAATTTCAAAGTATAGAATCTAATTACGGGGGGGGTGGTCATCTTCAATTCATGCCCCCCACTGCTGCAGGGGAGCAGGCAGTGGGGAGGTCAAGTAATAGGCCCACCAGGTATGCTACAGTTCCATTATTGACAGTAATGGTGTTTGGATGAATTTTCAGGCAGCAGCCACAGTTTTAAGAGCTTTGATTCTACATTATATACATAAACATGGTACTTAAGTCAACAGACACTCAGACCCCTTTTTACACTAGCATCGTAGCTTCTAAGGATATGGCTGAAGAAACAAAAATTTGATGCAAGCAAGTCCTAGAAGCATTTGCACTCCAAAACCAAACATCTCACCCCAATATTGGCCACTATTTCTTTTCACCAGAAAATAAAATAGAAGTAGCACTGTTTGACCTACCCATTGAGAACCAAAAACTGCAAAAGCCATACTAAAAATCTGATGCATCCCATAATGGCCATTAAAAAAAAGGGTCAGATAAGAGATGCTACTGAAAAGCAATGTGAGATGAGCTAAGAGGAAGTGGCGGGGGTGAGGGGGAGGAAGAAAAAAGAAGGGGATGAAATGGGAACACTACCAAAATACCCAAATCAACCACTTCTTCAGTGTTTGGTTTAAACAATTTCTAGCACAGCATAAAACTGTGGTAAATCACATAACTCATTAAACCAGTTAATTTAGAAAGTTCCCTCCAAGGACCACTCTAAAACATAGACAAGTACAAGTGCTATGGTGTGTAGAAGACAATACTACAGAAAAGAAGAAAAAAAGGAGTTGCTTTAGGCTAACATTTCCTATATTATTTTTAAGATTTTTTTTTTTTTTTTTTTTTTAAAAAGCCAACCTGGTTTACTGCTTTAACTGCAATATTTTTGGATGATATCACTTGTATGTTATTAACCTTCACCGGGATAGAAATAGTAAGCGTTTCCATAGTGTTCAAAATACATGTGTTGGGGTCATAAGCAGCTTGCCAGCAAGAGTCAATATAACAAAAACAATCACATGGTTACACCAAGACAGGAGATGAGAAAATAGCAGGCTAATATGGACAGAGGCCAGCAGAGAAAGAGTCACGTAACACTGATACAATTCAGTAGACTGCTCAATACCCAAAACCATAGTCTCATCTACAGTCTTGTATTCCAAATAGTATCAGCGTGACCATTTTAACTGTACTAGTGCACATAAATACCTATATTCCTATGCTACTATTATGCATGTTTGAGAGGCAGAGAGAAAAACAATACATTAACTTAGCAGGGAGTCTAATTTCCCTATTTTTTGTCCACTATCTCATCATATACTGAATAATTGAAGCCCACTGTCTTCAGCCACTAGTACAGTGAATTTAAGAAGCTGCAAGTTTAACTCACATTAACAAAAGCAGGAACAAGACAGGACCTCTTCCCCCTAAATCAGTTGCTTAAGCAGTCCTAACTTTCCCACCCTGGTCAATAGTAATTATCCTGCAGCAGGAAGCTAGATACCTAGTTTGATAGCTGTCAGAAGTTTTAGTCTGATAAAGGCTCACTGGCCTAAGTGAAGTAGTGTCCAACAGCTCTAAATCAAACTCCTATCAAATTAGTGTACAG